>NC_037670.1:97926596-98098770 GCF_003255815.1 Theropithecus gelada
AGAGAGAGAGAGAGAGAGAGAGAGAGAGAGAGAGAGAGAGAGAGATCTTACTTGCTGCTTCAATTCTCTGACCTCTAGACCTTATGTTTAAAAATTCATCTACTAGATGGAGTTCACCCAGAATAAGCTTCTTTCGATGAACTTAAAGTCAACTGACTAGGAATTCAGATTGCACTTGAGGTTGTACATATAATGTCATCTAATGCAGGGTATGACATCCCATTCATGTTGCCATGTTCTATTGGTCAGGAACATGTTTCAGGTTTTACCCACATGCAAGGGGAGGGGAGATGATGTTAGGGGTGACTCATGGGTGCTTACCCTAAGGTGTGTTCCCCATACTCATTTATGGGCAAACACTTAAGAAGCTGAGTAAAGTAAGTCCAGTTTGAGAGGAATTTGGCAGCCTATAATAAAGCATACCCTAAAACCCAGTAATACTATGCATAACAATGTGTCCAAGAAGTGTGGGTGTGTTTATTGCATTATTGATTTTAATAATAAAAATAAACCCTAAATCTTCATTAATAGAATACTAGATGAATAAATTATACACACACACACACACACACACACACACACACAAAATGAATACTTTCACTCTACAGCAGTGGCATCAATGAGCCAGAGCCACATAGACTAATATGAATACATCTGAAAAACTTGAATAAAAAATGCAAGTTGCAGAAAAAGGCCATCTGACACAAGTTTTATAAAAGTTCAAACATGTAAAATGGTACTATGAAGTGTGGATAGTTTATATATTACACATTCAGTAAAAGAATAAAGGAAGCATAGAAATAATAAACAGTAGTGTTAACATCTGGAATTTAAAAGGTGTGAGTTTTCTGTGAATGTGGAATAAAATGTAGGCTTACCAATTGAAAAAGCATCAATCATCGTTGTATACTTTTATTTTTGTATTTCAATCAGAATCTTATTTCAAACGATAGTTCAGGATCTTTGTGTTTTCTGTTCTACTGAGATAGTTTTCAAATTTTAATCTGGAATTTTACAACTCTTAGAAATAAGCCTCAGGAGACTAATAAGGAAACATTCATAAGTTGAAAGTGATTCACTTATGGATTCCTTATAAAAAGTATTCTTAATGCCATTAGACTTATATCTGACTTTCAGATCTGATTTTATCTGTCATTAAACTTGATAGGCATATGTGCTTCAAAAATTCAAGTGCACTGTAGAGGTTTAGGAATATGTTAATTATTAGTATTTGTGTGTGTGTGTATATATATATATATACACATTATCTAAGTTAGTATATTGTGACTAAATACTACTAGTATTATTAGAAAAGTAATAACATTTTAATATAGTGTGTCCTACATACTGTATGTTAAAGTTTTATGTTTCTATTATTTATGATATATTACTCAGGATAAATATTTTTTAAAGGTATTTATGAGTTGCTCTTCACAGAAATAGAACGGAAGTTATATCAAAATTCATACCTAATACACATCAAATAAGGTGTTAATATTTAGGAATAAAAATGAGGACAAGAAATTAAATATGAAAAGAATCTGGGCTTTCCAAAAACATTACAATCCAAAGAATCTTTTGGTAAGTAAAGCAATAACTGAGACTTTCCTTAAAGAGCTTACCTATAACCTAGGAAGGCAAAATGCTGAATCAGCATCTGACAAAATGTGTGCATATGCATGGGGGTATGTATGTATTGCGTGTGGGTGTGTGTTTGTATGTGCCTGTGTGCATGCATGTGTGCTTATTTGGGTTGGAGGTCAGCTATGTCTGTTGGTCAATGGAAATATAGATTTATGTAATGAAATTTTCAGTTCTATATCTTTTTTTCTAGTATGTTCTACTGTTATATATAGCACATATTTATAATAAATGCCTCAAGATTAAAACTATATACCTAAGTAGAAGGGATATATATTCTGTTTCTGAAGGAACCTTGAAGAAGGAATCTGTTAGTTGGAAGTCAATGTCACGGTGTGATTTAGGCTCTCCCTGGATTTCCAAGTGTTGCTAAATTTAGTTCATTCTAACCAGGAGAGGCTGAGGCATGCTATTTCTCTGCTGATCTCCAAACAGCTGCTGCTGTTCACCAATCTTTTTTTGAGATAGACCTAATTTAAAATATTACAACCTCATTTCACACCTTGAATTTGTCTTAAAAAGGAGTAATTTATTTCTAGTAGCTTTTTTTAGAAACCTACATTAGAACCTTTATAATACGGTTCAGTTTTTTAGAGTTTCTGTTCATCTGAAGGGTGTCTCTTGGGTTCCCTTGAATGCATTACATCTCATCATGCAAGTATTCCATTTCAGAATTTGTTCATTTTTTTAAATCATTCTTTGGTTTTAAGAGCTATTACATGTCTTTTTCCCTTCATCTTGGCCAAGTAACACAGAGTAGACCAATTTTATTAATCAATCAGTTATTTTGTAATTCTGTGGATAAACTTCTATAGATTAAAAAGAAAATCATGGCTTGTACTAACAACCCCTCTTTCAGTTCTGTCCCTACTACAGGGGTCCCCAATCCCCGGCCACATACCATTACTAGTCTGTGGCCTGTTAGGAACTGGGCCGCGAAGCTGGAGGTGAGCAATGGACCAAGAAGCATTACCGCCTGAGCTCCGCCTCCTGTTGGATCAGCAGCCGCATTAGATTATCATAGGAGCACAAACCCTATTGTGAACTGGGTATGTGAGGGATCTAGGTTATGTACTCCTTATAAGTATCTAATGCCTGATGATCTGAGGTGGAACAGTTTCATCCCCAAACCATCTCCCCCACTCCATAACCACCTGCCTCCACTCACCGTCCATGGAAAAATCGTCTTTCATGAAACCAGTCCCTGGTGCCAAAAAGGTTGGCGGCCGCTGATCTACTATAATAAACATTGTGGCAGGCACTAAGTGGCTTACACAACAGATTTAGTCCTCCTGAGATCATTTGTATTATCCTTTTGCTCACCATGAGAATGAGGTATAAAGAATTTAAATATCAAAGTGACAGTTTTAGGCAGATTAAGCTCCAGAGTTACCTTACCGAAATGTCACATGCTAACCATTTCAGAGTGTATGGCTAAATTACATATGTTTAAGTTTGCAAATTGCATATAATCCTATAGGTAACATAAAACTATTAAAAGATGCCAGATGAGGAAATCACATGCAGATAGACTTTTAGAAACGGTACTTTGATTTTACTGCAGATAATGAAATAAAGCGAGCTTACTGCTAATGAGTCAGGCAAGATGTGATAAAGGTGTGAAGTAATTCAATGACCAGAGGGATAAAAGCAAAATATATTTTGCTAATAGAATGTCATGTGAAGTTTCTACCAATTACCATTTTATGATAATTTTTCTTTTTTCTTTTTTTTTTTTTTTGAGACGGAGTGTCACTCTGTCACCCAGGCTGGAGTGCAGTGGCGTGACCTTGCCTCACTGCAACCTCCGCCTCCTCGGTTCATGCCATTCTCCTGCTGCCTCAGCCTCCCGAGTAGCTGGGACTACAGGTGCCCACCACCACGCCAGGGTCATTTTTTTTCTTTTCTTTTCTTTTTTTTTTTTTTTTTGCATTTTTAGTAGAGACGGGATTTCACCATGTTAGCCAGGATGGTCTTGATCTGACCTCGTGATCCACACACCTCGGCCTCCCAAAGTGCTGGGTTTATGGGCCCGAGCCACTGCCCCCAGCCCCGATAAACTTTAAAGAATAATTATACTTCAAAAATTTCTGAAACTCACTTCTCAAAGTGTTTGCAATTTATGGTTTAAACATTCCTAGTCATGTATAATTTTTAAAAAAATCAAAGCACGCTTAATATTCTATCAAGCAGAAAAAGGCAATATTATAGATTTTAGTACTAGTAACAATGCAGAAAATAAGTGAGAAAATGATATTGTAAATGTTTCTTAGTGGTGTATTTGGTGAACCAGTATGCACATGAAAGGTTTAAGGCAATGGTTTTAGAAGAAAATAAAACCGTATACAGTCAAAATATGTATTTTTCTATTGGTGACATCTATGCCTGTGTAAATTGACTTAATTTCTCTGTTTTTATACTGTGATTTACTATAAGCATTATTTGTTTCTCAGTGCAAACATCAAATATCATTTGATAAAAATGTCCCTCACATACTTCAATAGTGATTTTCCTTAGGCAATTTTGTACTCTGTCTTGAGGTTGAATAACAGCATTAGAGTAGATTATCTTCCAGGGATTAAAGGTTTGAAAGATATTAGTTCCTTGCCAGCAATCATCAGTTTCCAGGAAGTGCTCATTACTAAATTTATTATTTTTTAATTAATAGAAAAATTTGTATAATTGGTTAGCACATGAATTCCTAATTCAATACAAAGTCAGAATATGTATTATATCATAGTTTCCTTGGGAAAGTAGTTTTCCATTGGAAAATTATTTTTAGTAAGTTTCTGTTTTCTTAAGCTGGGGATGGAAAATAAAGATAAATTTATCAACTTGCAATAATCAACATTCTAGGAAGTATTTATTTCTGTTGAAAAAGCCCCAGGTCAGACAGATTGAGGAAGCCATTCAACTGTGTTCTTCCTTAATTGGTATTCTATCCTGGTGGGGAAGGAAAGAGTTATACTTTATTCACAGTCATTTTTTTTCCTCTTCATTTGGGCTCATGTTTATGAAACGTCTTTATGAAAGACACAAGCAAATATAACAGAAATAACAAAACATATCCTACAAAATGGATCTTCTCTCTTTCTGGGGTTAGAACCTTTTTCTTTTTCTAATGTACTATGCTTGATTTCTGTTTTTTATTTTTTGACTTTCACTATTTCAGCTATTCCTCTCTGTAAAGTCCAAAGCAAGAAGAAAACTCAGATTAAATATTTATGTCCAACTCCCAAAGCCCTTATTCTTCACTTCAGAGGGAGATGAGAATTGATAAATAATATGCACCTGGCTATATAATGTAAGAATGATAAATTAAATTAAATACACACACAGGAACATACACTTCTTTCAGTATATGCTAAAATGTAAAAATGATAACAATAATAACTTAATAAATTAAGAGTTAAACATACACATATACCTACTTCTTTCAGGGCATTCTAAAATATCATAATAATAACTGGAATAGTAACAGTATTTTAATTTCATTTTATATGTGTCAAACGTTGCCTGAAGTAACTTGTTCTAGTTAATATTGCATAACCAACTACCAATAATAAGTGCTGTAAAATAATCGTTTTACTGTGTTTATAGATTTGGTAGGCCAGGAATTCAGAATGGGCATAGTAGAATTGGCTTGTTTCTGTTCTTTGGCATCCTGGTAGCTCAGCTGAGAAAACTTCAAGGTTGGAGAATGGGGCTACTAGGCAGACAGCTTGGGCTGCAAGCATCTGAAGGCACCTTTACTCATATTTGGGGGTGGAAGCTGGCTTGTCAACTGGGACTTCAGCTGGGCTGTTGCCTGGTATACTTGTACGTGGCTTCTTCAAGTGATCTCTTCACATGAGCTACTTTGAGCATTCTTAGGATATGTTGGCAAGCTTCCAAGAACAAGTATCCCAAGAAAGAAAGGCTGAAGTGTGTGACAATTTATGATGTATATACAGATGTCATATAGCATCACTTCTGCTATAAGTTTTAGCTTCAGAAAGTCATAAAGGTATTCACAAGTGCAAGGGGAGAAGCCATAGACACCACCTGCTGAAGAAGTACAATAGTGTTCCTGAAGACCATGTGAGATGAAAGATATTGTATCATCGTTCTTGAAAAATAGGATCTATCATAGCATTTTACATTATTTCATATTAAGAAATATTCTATCCCTATGGGTAGAATCTATCCTTATTTTCACCTAACCTGCCAGTCTCAATTCTAAAAGATGTTTTAAAATCATATGTGAAAAGTAAGAGAATAGAAAATTCACTGGAAAAAATTTTAAGAAGAATAAAATAATAAACCAAATTCAAAATCTTAACTTTAAAAACATACACAATACAAAGCTTGCTATATTTTCCTCTCTTGCATCACCAAAGATTTCCCTTGAAATTTTATTTTAGATTTTTTGTGTCAGCAGAGTCCAAAATTAACAAAATTATGAATTTTATATTAAGCCACCCACATACTCCTCTAAAAGAGTTTAGATTTCCAGTCTTTTTTCCTCGTATATGTACTGTATATATGTCCACTTTCAATTCTACTAATAAAAGCAATTCTACGTGTAAAAACAAAGAGAAAATAACTATTATTGAGAATCTCTTGTTAGTTAGTATTGTGCACGTGCTATTTCTTTAAATGCTAATGCTCTGTGAAGTGGGTGGTATTATCTGCTTTTCATGAGAAAGGAAATTGAGGCTCAGATTTAATGATTCACTACACAGTGAAGACACATAGCTCAGAAATTGAATGAGGATGCAGGTCTATTTGACTCAAATGTGTAAGAATATGATTATTTGTCCTTTAGATTCCTTCATCTATAAATTAATCATTAAAATTGTTTAAAATTGTTATAAATTGAACTACAACAAGCTGATTGTTATAGTTCTCAGTTAATGAATAACAATATGCATTGACTTTTAACTCTGTCTGCTGTTTTTACCTCATGCCTTTAGTGAGATCCCTTCACCACATTTTTATGTAATTTTTTCATATCTTCACACTGTTACTTCCCTCTTCCCCCATCATTTCCTCCTAAGTCAACTCTCAGTTCATCACTAAGCCTTATACATCATTGAGAAAACAGAAATAATCAACCAGACATCCTCCATTTCCTAAACACTAAGTCCACAAAACTACTCATCTGTATCCATCCTTAAGATTAATTTTGGCCCTCACAGACTTTCTGGGACTTACCTACCCCTCTTTTCTAAGTAGTTTAAAACACTACTCAGCTTCTCTTTCCTGAAGTTTGAATCAGTCTCACTAATAAACTCTTCTCATTAACTTTAAAATTGATTCCAGTAATTTCTACAAGAAAAAAAAGTTTCTTGATTTCACATTTTTTCTCTGGATAGCTACTTCTCTCTCTCTCTACTTCTCACAATCACACTCTCCAAGGGTTGATGAGTCAGTCTTCATTTCCTATACTCAGTTTCACCATGCCACCTTTACTATCTAACGTGCCCAACTTCAAAGAAATTGCTATTGCTAAAGTTGCCAGTGGCCACCATATTGCCAATGGATGCTTCAATTGTCATTTAGTTGCTCAGAAACTTTTGAAAAGTGTCTTCTAGTCTCTCCTTGGTGGATTCTTTTCATTCCCTTCTGTTGTCTTTTTTGACATCATATTCTTTCAGTTGCTTTTAGGGGACGGGCAGGGGTAGGATAAAGTGGGGGAGGACTTTTTTCACCTCTAATCTCTAAATAAAAGAACTCGTCTCCTCAGACTTTTGTTCTGTGTGCCTTTCTTCCACTACACTCTTGCCCCAGATGTGATGGACAGTGTATATTTTTCCCCTTTAGATCCTCCATTATCCTTGTCTTGAGGCTCTGTGCCTCAAGAGATTGTTTGAAATTGGTGAGACTGATCAGTGGTGGTCTGTGTCCTTGGCTTAGAGTGAGGTTTGGTCAGTGTGAGGCACTGGAGGAGAATGGAGATTAGGAGAAGGATAACATTAGGGAATTTATTACTCCACCTCATGCCCAGCTAGGACACTCCAAAAAGAAATGTGTCCTGATGAAATGACTCCTGTCTCAGTCCATTTTGTGCTGCTCTTAACAGAATTCCTGAAACTGTGTAATTTATAATAAACACAAATTTATTTTATAACAGTTCTGGAGGCTGGGAAATCCAAGATCTAAGTGCCAGCATCTGGTGAGGGCCTTCTTGCTGCATCGTCACATGCTGAAAGATGGAAGGACAAAGGGGCAAAGGAGGCTGAACTTGCCCTTTTATAATGTCATTAGTCCCATCTAGAAGGGTGGAATCTTCCTGGCCCAAATACCCCTCAAAGGTCCAACTTGTTAATATTGTTACAATGGCAATTAAATTTCAATATCAATGAGGGGGACAAATATTCAAATCATAGCTCCTCCTATCAAATGACCCTCTATATACAGCTACTCTGGGGTTCGTTAGCTAAAACATCCTTAGTCCCTTCAGGAGGTTCAATAAGTTTCCTACTATTGCTAGTTTAGGATACTGCATTAGTCTCTAATAACTTTCGTTACCTGTCCACATTTCCTAAATAATCTTTTCATTAAACTCTTAATTATCAATTTTAAGTGTGCCATCTGTTTCCTACTGGGATCCTGACATGTGGGATTCTTCACTAGGAAACAAATACCAAGATGGAGATAGGGATGCAAACACATATTAGATAATTATTCCTTTGAAACATAAAAAGGGGGAAAAAACAAGCAGAGTTGGGCAAGGAAAGCTTTCAGATTGTAATACAAAACTGATGCTTGTGAAAAGAGAAGGGGATATGCAGGATTGGTCAGAAATAGCCTCAGACCCCAGTGCAGACCTGATAAATTCTCAACCAGCCCACTGGGGAGCTCTGGAACAAAAATGGACCATTTAAGGGGTCTCCATTGGACAGAAATATCATGGCCCTAGTACATCCATCATCTTTTTGTTATTGATTCTTGTCTGGGAAAAATGTGACCTCAGTTCAAAACCTAAGTTGACTTCTGAAGACAAGAAGAAGTATAGGCTGTCAGAAGTACAGACTGCTAATTGCAGTCTTTGCCCTGAATGACAAGTTCTATCTTGAAACAGAGCTTAGGGGCATAGCTTCTTTGTCACCACATCAGGAGAACAGCCATTCCCAATTCTTGAAATATCATCTATACAGGAAACTCATAATATTTTACCTATCTCTTATCTTAGCCTAAGCTTAACTCAAAATCTACTAGTACATTCAATTCAGATATATGATAATCATCTCAACTTCAATACATCCCAAAACAATATAGTGATTTTTCTGTTCTCATCAATCCTGGTTCTATTCTAGTATTTGGAAATTGTTTAAATTCTACCTTTCCATTTCCAGCACTCAAGCCAAAATACAGGAGTCACTCTTGATCCCCTCTTTCTTCACAGAACTTATCCTATTCATTATCAAGTCCTACTTCAAAAACACGTCTTGAGTTCAGTTTTTAACCTTGATCTTTATTGCCATTCCCTAAAGCCACGAGCTCTCATACAATATTGGAAGAGCCTCTTAATTGGTCTTCCCTCTTCCATTCTTTTCCTATTCATATCCATTGATTAAAGTGGATTTCTTAAAATATAAATCAATCCTGTTAATCTGCACAAAAATGTTTCAATGGTTTCATAATTTACTTATGACAAATTGTACTGTCCTTAACATGGCCTCTAATAATCTCACTTATGTAGCTCTTTTTAATTTTTTCGGCCTAATTATGTTCTCCTCTACTTCTTGCTTACCAGGATCCAGTCATAACTGACTTCTTTAGAGATCTTATAATATTTGTAGTTTTTTTTTCTTTACTTCTAAGTTTCTGCTCAGAATGTTTTTAATCTTCATTCAAGTTTACAATTATTTAACTTTTATCAGTTAGTTTAAATAAACCTTGCTCTCTGAATCTCTCTCTGAATCTCTTAAAAGAAATAAGGAGTTGCTGTTGTGTTATAGACTTTGTTGCCTTTTTTTCATATAAGTTATCACAGTTTGCATTTATTTATGGGCGTAGTTGGTTTAGTTATTGTAGCTCTTTCCCACTAAACACGATTTAATAGCTCAGGCATCATATCTGTTTAGCATAACACTACGTCCCTGGGATCTGGCATGATGGCTTGCATCCCATTCATTGGGTCTCAAATTTAGACTTCTTTTTATGGTTAAATGAACAAGCAATTATAAACCAACCTATAGAATTTATATTCCAGGTAATTTCATCCTACTTTTTCTTCAGCAATTCTATAGTTTTTATTTTGGCTCTACATCCTTTCCCATCCCTAGGATTTTTTTTTTTTTTTTTTTTCTGTTGGAAATCTTATAGTTTGGAGTTTATGACCCTTGAGACCCAGTATACATATATTCTTCAGTGTGTCTTTTTTTTTTTTTTTCACTGCAAGCGCCGCCTCCCAGGTTTGCCATTCTTCTGCCTCAGCCTCCCTAGTAGTGAGTAGAGAGTAGTCGGGACTACAGATGCCTGCCACCACGCCCGGCTAATTTTTTTGTATTTTTAGTAGAGACAGGGTTTCACTGTGTTAGCCAGGATGGTCTCGATCTCCTGACCTCATGATCCACCTGCCTCCGCCTCCTAAAGTGCTGGGATTACAGGCATGAGCTACTGCATCTGACCTAGTGTGTCTTAATGTTTATTAACTTCTCTTCAATGATTGAAGTCATGGCATACTGACTTCTAATAATTACTTATAAATTTACACTTGATGTGACTCACAGATAACGCATCCAACCCAACAGATTGACTCATCTAGATATTGCCTAATGGCTTCTTCATGAGGAGGTTGATTTCTCCCCTAATTATAGGGATTGTGTTTTAGCCCAAGTACAATGGCCCAAAGAGTCTTTTTCAACTCTTCCAACGCAATTATCTCCTGCTACAAACTAAGCAAAGTGGCACATCCACCGACTAGAAGGGAAAGCCAGAATTAGACTGCTTGCTAAAAGCCAGCAAAGTACATCCCTCCTGACGCTCATTTTATGTACCTAAAGAAAGAATTCTGCAGGGGAAGAGGAGATTTGTGAATGCACCATAGGGAATCTCAGCTGAATATTGTCACATTCTTTCTACCCATTTATGAAGAGGCGGAGACGGTAAGAATGTGCTGCCATCATTTTCATTACCTTCTGAGGCATGAGATATAGCTGTGCCTCTGTATTTAAAATTTTACATGAAACATTTATCTTTTCATAGGTTTGTGTATGCCAATTCAAATAGTAAAAAGATTTGACTAAGAAAAAATTCTTCACTTGTACCCCACCCTTATTTTTACTATTTAGCTACATGTTACATCACATGATGAGGGTTAGAACTATGAGAATTATGAGAAATCAATGGCTTACACTAGAAGAAAGGTGAGAAAGAGAGGATTTATTCAAAGCATTTTGGTATTAGAATAAACACAATCCAACAGCCAAAGTAAATTTACTGTGAGCCCCTCAGAGATACCATTATTTTGTAAATATCACATGTCAAAATGCAAATGGAGTAGATCAATCCAGAGAAGCTTTTCTTGTTACAAAAAGTGAAGACCTAAGTTGACCAGGTCATGCTAAATGAAAGAAAGTTAAGTAGTACTTTTGTTAGATATTGATAAATAATTTAAAAATATACTTGGTGGTCATGTGTAAGTGTTGTTATGGTAAATTGGTTAGCTGACATCACAGGGCATCCCTTGGGAATGATGCGTATTTATATGGAGTTAGTTAAAAAAATTCACAAAATGTGAAATAATGCCATCCATTTTCAACTCTAAAAGCTTTGTACCCTGAAAGTGCACTTTTTTTTTTTTTTTAAATGCCCATTTAGTTGAAGAAAATGGATGTAGTCCCTAGGAAAATTGAAGCCCAGAGTGACTTCTGTTCTTGTCGCCTTTATGCACTATTTTCTCTTTCTCAACCTCAGGGCCTCCTTCTAATTAATTCTTCCACTCAACCTTTTTTTTATGAACAAAAAGGAAATAAGTGAATTCATTCAAGAAATATTTATTGACCTGAGACTATATACCAAGCACTCTTCTAAGCACTGGGAAAACAGCAGTGAATAAATGAATAACAATCCCTGCCCTCCATGGGGCTTACATCATGTAGTATAGAACAGGATGGTGATGCAGAATCTAACATACAGTTTGGATGAAAATCAAGTGCAAACCTAATACTTTTAGTTGCTTTGAACTTTTTGTGAAATTCCATCAAGGCTCAAAACAACTTACATTTCCCCTAATTGTAGTGTGTGGAGACAAATGTTAAATAATATACATAAGTGAAGTATTTGATGTTAAAATATTATATTCAAAACAAATTAAAAAAATGAATGAAGGGATGGTCTGTATGACTGTACAATTTAAAATTCAATAACCAAGTGAGCCTTGATACATAGTTAGCATTCCTGTACCGATCTAAGGATGACAGTTCACCAGTCATTTTAAATTTAAATTTCTCATAATGAACTTAATGAACTGGGGGATATTTATCTTCCTTCCTTTTCTTTGTTTTGTTTTTTTTTTTTTTTTTTTTGATACAAGGCCTTGCTCTGTCACTGAGGATAGAGTACAGTGGTGCAATCAAAGCTCACTGCAACCTCTACCTCCTGGGCCCATGCAATCCTCCCACCTCAGCCTCCTGAGTAGCTGGGACTACAGGCACATGCTACCATGCCCAGCTAATTTTTGTATTTTTGGTAGAGAGAGGGTTTCTCCATGTTGCCCAGGCTGGTCTAGAACTCCTGAGCTCAAGTGATTCACCTGCCTTGGCCTCCCAAAGTGCTGGGATTACAGGCTTGAGCCACTGTGCCCAGCTGGGGGATTTTAATAAATTTCAGAGCAGGTTTCCAGGTGGAAAGATATAATTAAGACAATTATTACAATTATAATTTATTAATTAACTTGTTGTTGGTAATTTGTCAGACAGGCCTCAGGAATCATCCTAGTTCATGACCATCCAAGGACTCCAAGGGGGTTTGGGAAATGGCCATGTTAAGAAAGGGAGAGACCTCAGGGAGTGAGTTAAGAAGCTATCACAACAATGCAAGTGAGAGAGAAAGGAACTCATTGAAAATACTGACATTTCAGAAACGTAAGAGTGATCAGGTTTGTGGGTTTTTTTGTAGTCCTTTTGTTGTATCTTATTTCCCCTGAGGATAATGCCCAAGCCTCTTTATTTAGTATTGAAATCCCTTCAAAAACAACTTATTGCTGGTTTCTCTTATGGATATGTGCTCCAATCACCTATACTTACAAAAACAGGTGGTGAACCAAATTTACTCCCTAATTAGTTATTTGCTTACCACTGTCTAGTTTATGTGGGCCTCCTATCCTTAATATATAGCTTCCATATTAAAGTTATCTATTTAGTACAAGAAACTTCTGGATTTGCAGCCAATATGTCACCATTTCAGGTAGTAAGGTGGAGGAAAAGAATAAAAGATTGCTTTAAAGGGCACTTGCCAGCAACTATTTCCTCTAACAGAACTTTTCTATATGTTTCACCAACATCTACTTACATCTCATTGGCCACTTCTTCATGTAAGGAACCTGGGGAATTCAGTCATTTAAACAGATTTATTTTCACCATCTTTCTTGTACCAAGTAAGCAAAAGAGAATGGATACTGGGTGGGCTTGGAACAGTCTGTGCTACACCTACCATATTCAGTCACCAGTGTCACTTTCTCCATTTGTCAAAAGGGGAGACTATTAGCACCTACCTCACAGAGTTGCTTTCTGAAGATTGAATGACCTAACACAGTAATGTGATTAGGAGAGTGCCTTTTGCTAACTGTAAGTTCTCAATAAAGCTGACACATTGTGGAGTAACATTATTTTCATCTTTTATATGTTTTGATCTTTGCTCTATCTTCATTGCCTAGAAAGCTTTCTGGCAGAGAGCAAGGCTCAACAAATATTTGAATAAACAAACTGTTGTTATCACCAGTTAAAATTTTTGCATTGTTGGCAATTAAAAACTTACTCTGTCTCACTTAATCCTTGACTTTAAAAAAAAAAGTTATTAACATTTAACTAACAATAATTGTATATATTTATAGGGTACAGTGTGATGTCTTGGTATATGTATACATTTAATCCTTTTTTTTTTTTTTTTTTTTGAGACTGGGCCTTGCTCTGTTGCCCAGGCTGGAGTACAGCAGCATGATCACAGGTCACTGCAGTCTCAACCTCCTGGGCTCCAGCGATTCTCCCACCTCAGCTCCCCCACTATTCCCCTGGAGTAGCTGAGACCACAGATGTGCACCACTACATCCAACTAATTTTTTTAAAAAATTTTTTTGTAGAGAATGGGGTCTCATTATGTTGTTGAAGCTGGTCTCAAACACCTGGGCTCATTCCATCCTCCTGCCTCAGCCTCCCAGTGTGCTGGGATTATAGGCATTAGCCACTGCCTGGCCTTAATCCTTTATTAAAAGAATATCACAAGCTCCTGGAAGTGACAAGATAGCTGGAGAGTCAGGTTTAGGCAGGAACGAGTATCCAATTAGTTCTGTTATGATTTAGGTACAGCTGTTTTCACCCTGTCCTTGAATCACTCCACTCAACATTTAAAGCCCTGGAAGACAGGGTGTAATGTGCAAATGTGACAGAATCATCTGTCTCCCTTTGGTTAGAGGACAGAACACATCATTTCACAGTCCCACCAAAACTGCCTGTAACCAGAGAGAGACAGAGAGTTAGGATGAAATTAGTGTGAAAGATGAAATCAACAGAAGGAAACTGGGTGGAAGATGTCCACAATTGTCATTGCATATCCCCATTCTCTTTTACTTGTATTGCATCCCCAAACCCATGGTTGCCCCTGGGAGAGAAACGAGAAAAGATATCCAGCAATTTGGCCTCTGTGAACACATCAATATCATCATTTTCCCCATTGTATAGTAAACTACCATATTGTAAAACAGTGCAGGGATGTGACCCCACGAGACCAAAAAGAACAATTTTTAAAGGCAAGGATGACAGGATTTGACAGTGAGGTCCTGGGGTTGATATTGGAAGACAGTAAAGAGATGTTGAAGAAAGGCAAGGTACTAAGACCAAATGAGTCTTGTCCGTAGAAGTACGGTGACTTTAAGTAATGCCATATGTAATGACATAAATAAACCTTGCAATGATTACAATTTTACAAATAATTCTTATGAAATACTTCATTTTCTATAAGGAATACAGTGCCAATCTGGCTGATTATTGAGCAATTGATTATAGTCTCTGATAGAAACGTTGAAACCAGATGGTTTTTCATTTTGTTTGCCTTTACAGATATAGCCAGTAAATGTAGGTCCATGACAACCTAGAGATTTATTTTAAAGTGTGATTCACAATAGAATCATCTACTGTCATTACACAAGTCTTTCAGACATTTAGAGTTGCTTTAGTTGACCAATCTTTTGGATATTTTTTAAATCACAAAACTAAAACTTTATTTCATTGCTAGAAAAAAAATTATATGACTTCTCCAAAATTAATTCATATGATTGGAAATATATATACTAGTGCTGATGAACATTCCAAGCAATTATTGGCAGTCTATACTGTAAACTAGCAAATCATATGCATAGGGAGCTAGAGAGCTTATTTTAGCCTCCTTGGATAATTTAGGTCTAGATTTTATATGTAATGTTTACATATTTAAAAATTGGTACAGACTGATAAAAATGATACCACTGTCTACTCTTGGAATGTGGAATTTGTAAAACTGGACATAAAAATTTACATTTATGAAAATGTACTTTATAAGATTCTCTTCACAAATTGTACTCTTAATTTATATGATTTAAAAAATATTTAACATTTTGTACCTTGACATTTTTTTTCCTTTGTGCAATCATGTTAATCTTTTTTTTTTTTGCAGTTCTTTAACACATTATTGAAATTACAAACATCCAAAGCAGTTTCATGTGGACAGATTGCATATTTTGAAAGCCTGAGATATTTTATCATGAAACACGCCATGTGGAATCTTTGAAGCATAGATCTCTGTGCAGCAGCTGAATAAAGAATCTTTCACCTGGTATGTAACAGAGCTTCTCACCACCACCATGACAAACCAGGAAAAATGGGCCCACCTCAGCCCTTCGGAATTTTCCCAACTTCAGAAATATGCTGAGTGTAAGTATTCCTATTGAAATTATGAGATTATTTGACATTTGTGCTAGACAAAGTATCATTTATTTATAAGAACGGATCATAGATCCCGTTCATCATGGGGATAGATCCAGGTCTGCCTTTTGTGTTTACAAGTCAGGTTGACTTGAGACTACCTTTCTGACATGAGAGAAAGGAAAAGATAAATTAAATCAAGTATTACATCTTGCAGGAAAGGAACTAAAATGTTAGATGCAAAATTAGGCTTGGAAAACACTCTAGCTGTAATAGAAATAAAGCAGAGGATGAGACAGCCTGGCAAAATGGAGAGTGGTAATACTGTAACAGACAGGGAGAAGGACAAACAGGGTGCAGAGAGTGAGAAGGAAGGAAAAAGAGAAGAGAAAAGCAATGCTGTGCTTGAGACAGTATGGTCTGACTCATAGATATCAAGAGGGAGGGAAAAGGGAGGGGTGTGTGTGTGTGTGTGTGTGTGTGTGTGTGTGTGTGTTTCTGTTTGATAACCTAGCATTTCAAAAGAGAGTAGGCAGTAGGGAGTCATAGATACATTATGGAATTAGAATCAGAGTTTGTAAAAGAAAGAGGTGTCAGGACCTCAAGTTAGGACAACACAACTTTTTTAGTGTGTGCGTTGATACAAGTGATAGGCTATGATCATTCACTTCACTGTAAGTTTTTTTTTTTAATATTATTTCTTTGCATATGTAGAGTAAGATTTTATTTATAAGATTTTTTTTTACTCTAGATGATCAGGAATACATCTATTTCATAAAGTGACTTTCAACTATAAATATGAACAGCAGTTGATTCATGTGTTGAAGAGAGGAAAAGAAGCAACTGATTAATAGCAAACACCAAAAGGCTTGGAAAATGATGAGTACAGAAAAAGCAATATATAGAGAATGCAGTAAGAATAGTAAGAACAGAAAGAATAACATGGTGACAGGGAGAATAAAATGAAAGTAGTGGAAAGGAGAAAAAGAACCAAACAGCACATGATAGTGAAAGAGGTAAAAATAAAGGCATCTGGGAGACTTGTGCAGAAAGATGTTGTGGGATATAAGAGATGTGTATCAGGAATGAGTTGAATGATATTATAAAGTAGAAGCAGAGAAAGGGGTTAAACACATATTGGGACTTAGAACATGAAGATAGATTTGATGGTAATGGTGAATACTATCACTCACTTTTATAGAGTACATATGATGAGCTGGGAACACTAATAAATGCTTCATGTATATTATCTGAAAAGACTAGTTTCAAGGGTATTCTAGAACCTTCCTAATCTGTGGATTGAATGAGAGTATGAGAATGCTGCTGGGTATTTGTAAGGAAGTTCAAAATCTATGATTTCATGGGCATTTTAAAAAACTTTTAGGAAAATGCCTATGACTATTGACTGAGTCAATAATAATAAAACTATGATTACAAAATATATGATATTTGGAAATTTTGACATCAACATATGGTTCTCACACTCAAAACTGTTTAGGGCCTCTGAATGTACAATATATGCATTTATCATATTATGAATATTTACATTTAGGTTTGGGAGGCATAGGCAGAAGGATTGCTTGAGTTCAGTAGTTCATGACTAGACTGGGCAAAACAGTGAGACCCTGTCTCTGTGGGAAAAAAAAAAAATTAGCCCAGCGTGGTGACATGCAGATGTAATCCCAGCTACTTGGGAGGCTGAGGTGAGAGGATTGCTTGAGCCCAGGAGGTTGAGGCTTCAGTAAGTCATTGTGCCACTGCACTCTACCATGGCTGACAAAGCCAGAACCTGCCAAAAAAAAAAAAAAAAGAAGAAGAAGAAGAATAAAGAAAATTTAGTTCAGAATGGCCTAATTCTTCTTTTTCACTTGCAGTCTTATACTCAATACTTTCTAAATTGGTTAAAAATTGATTTCCCTATGATTTCAAATTTCCATATGCTCTGCGCTTTGCTGCTGTGGTAACCCAATCATGAAGTAAATATTTCTGAGCATCTTCTTTAGAGTGAGTTTTCTGCTTAGTGCTGCAGAAGATGCAAATATGACGAAATATGTGTCCTGCTTTCAAGGAACTTACAGTTTAAAGAAGGCTAGAAACTAATAGAAAAATAATTCTATGTCTAGCCAGAATATTGTATGTGATACAAGCAGACTTTAAGGTTATATTGGGTTTTACAATTCCACTGGAGATAGGAAAGGAAAGGGGAGTCTTCAAACACGAGGCAGGATTTGAAACAAATCTTTAAAAGTTAGATTTAAGGTAAATGACAAAGGAAATGATATGAATAAAAAGGAAAATTTAGCATAAATTTAAGGAAGGGAGGTGAGGCACATTTAGCCCATCACAATTTAAGGGAGTGAGTTAAGTCTATAAAAATGAAATGGTATCAAAATATACCATACTTGAGTCAAACAATGAAGTCATTGTACAGTTATAAGTCGTAGAGTGACAGAAACAATGTTATGCTTTGAGAAGTTTACTTTGATGACTGAGAAGATGGTATATGGTGATGAAAAGATACTAGAGACTAGTTAGCAGGGTGTTGGCATAGACTGTATAACATAGATTATGGAAGACGACTGGAAAAGTGAGGATTCAGATTTTATCACATTGAAATTAACAGAGGATATCTTGGAAAATAATAAAATACAACAACTGACAGAGAGAGACAGGAAGAGAGAGAGAGATCTGACATTTTCCTCCAGCTTTAAAAGAAGGGATTATGGTGGTATCTGTCAAGTAAAGAAAACACTGAGTTTGGCTTAGGTTATGTTGAATTTGGCTTGTTTATTAAAATATATTTTCCATGTTTGAGTACTCATAAGAAAAGTTCCTGTATTATATGAAACATTAATATAAAATATGCAAATTATTGCTGTGATAGCTAACATTCATAATTGCTATTGCTCAGATATAGAAAGAAATTCTGTTTGAATTGATTAGCAGAAACACATTTCTACTAAATTATTAAATGTATTATAGGCTGCTACTTATATTTCATTGGCTAATGAATATGGTGGTGCATTTAATTATATCATAAGAATGCACAAATTAGTAATAAATTTGTGAAAATTCCTAAAACAAGTAGTAACAAAAATTATCATAAGTGTAAAACTTATACTGAGACAAACATCAAGGGATGTTCAGTAAATTGGTAGTATGAAATGTCACACTGAGTGTAACAGCATTATTAAAATGGATTCAATGAGAAGACAAATTAGCAGATGAACTATAACTTTAAAAAAAAAAGTGCCAATTCCAAGATTATTACACTCTTTTTAAATAATGAAGACAACATGAAAAGTGCTAGATTTACTGCTCCAAGGACTTTCCTGTATAATTAGGAAGCAAAGAATATCATGATTAGAACGTATTCTTGTGTGATAAATTGCCAGTGCCAAAATATAATGGGAAACAAACATCATCCTGAAGATTGTAGAAGTCATTGATTTTTCATGCTGTTCAACATGCATGATCAGTTTATCGGGGACTTTAAAGACTAGACTTTTCATGTTGCAATGCAGTATTGGTAAGTGACATTCCTCCATACTCTTATTAGAAAAATGATACATTGCATTCACCTTCTTGATTTTAATTGATTTGTATTTTTAGTAAGAATTTCTTTATATGTGTTAAAGAAGTATAAAAAATCAAGTTATTGATTTAAAGTTAAATTTGCAACATGCTAAGATTATATTTGGAATGTATCAAAGAAGTGTTTAATTTGCTTTATTGGGATAAGGTGGGGCTGTGGAACTCCTGGACAAGATGAGTGAGCTCATGGGACCCCAATTCCAGCAAAACCAAATCATTCAATGTTGGACCTAGAGAATACCATAAAGATAATTGTCTCAAGTTATCTGATTTTACATTTTCTCCACAATTGCCAGAATGCACCTTGTAACTATGATTGTTCTCCTAAATGCTACGCTTTTCTTAAAAATAATTAAGGATAAGTAGGATGATACTGGCACAACATTCCTGGATAGGTATCTAGCATACCAGACAGCTTGTGTTTAAATACTGCTCCTATCATACTTCAGATATCTGACTTTGGGTAACTTAACATATCTGTGTTTTATATGGAAAAATGTATGTCCAGTGCTGTAAGTATTAAGTTGAATGAATTAGTACATATGAAGTAATGAAAGCTGTGCCTGGCAAATTGCTAGTGATATGACAGTTTACAATTATTATCTTACTAGAGAGGGAGAGTGTTCTTCTGGCTGTTTGAACATATTGTTGATGATCAAGCAGAAAAGAACCACATTTTGGACCATGAAGAGTCAGTGTCTGTTTTTCTGCCACGAGATTAGACTCTTCTCACAAGGTAGAAGCTTCTGGTGTAATTGGCAGCCTCCGCTCTGTGTTGTCCCTACAAATGCGGAAGGCAGCTGATGTGGAGCCTGCTGTGGCTGCCTACAGCATGCTGTGACCGCACTCCTGTTTAGGGATTCAGGCTGAGTCACTTCATGGGAAGCATTTCCCTTGATATGTGGGAGAGGAGTATAATTTTCTTCCTTACTCTTGATATAAAGTCATCTAAACTGTTGTTATAGGATAGAAAGCTCTCATTCCTGCCCTTTAGAGAATTAAGCTTATTACATATTGGTCTGTCAGTGCTTTCTGCTATGGTTCCGTGGAACAACAAAGGGTTAAGAAACTCCTGGGCTTTTCATGGATAACAATATTTTCTATGTGAAATCTATGTGATATTTCCAAATGATTCATTATCTGCCCACATATTGTCACTTAGGATTAGCTTTTTATTTGCTATATATAACATGTGTTATATAGCATGTAAATTATTTTTGAAAAATACTGCGTTATTATGGTAGGAACTTTTCCAAACTTTCATAAATTTCATACTGTTTATAGCAGCTGGCATTGTAAGGAGTTGCAAAATTACGGTGAATTTGTTCTTTTCAATAAGGACCAATGTGCATAATGTTCAGACCTGGTCTGCAATTTCTTCCATTGGAGTGAGGTATGTGGTGTGACTTAGTGGAAAGAGCTTCGGTTTTGCAGGCAAATATTTGACGGTGTGGAATCCCAGCCCTGTTTTCTACTTATTAGTGGCACGGCCTTCGTAATGTAACATAAACTACCTGAGCCTCAGCTTTCTCACTTGAAAAAGTAGAATCCCACCTCAAAATCTTGTTGTAGGATTTATTGAGACAATAATCAGCATCATACTAAATAATGGAATTTTAGTGCCTACTGTAAATAGTATACAAGTATTAACTCATTTAATCCTCAAAATAAGCCTCAGAGGGAGACAAATTACTGCTGTTTATAGCAGAGTAGCTGGACCAGAACTGTGGCACAATAAGTGATAACAAAGGTCAAACCAGTAATAATTTGTTTATGTTTTTTATGAAGATTGATATGTTAATAAACAGATTCTTAGTCATGTTTCCAAAATAGGAAAAACTAGAATCCAGGATTCAAATAATATAATATCTCGGTCATGAAAGGGAGAGAGACTTGACCTCCTCACAGGTGTGTAGTCAATTTATTTTTAGGCAAATTTAGATTACACACTAGCCCTCTTGCCCATTTGTCATGCTGAGATTAGCTTTTACTTCTGTCCTGAGCCCTGTGTTAGATTGGCTCTATTTTGGGAGGCCCAGCCACTTATTGATAATTACCCTCTTTGTATGAGACAGAAGGATAAATGGCACAGGGCCATTTTGCAGTGTCTGAGAACACATAATTTGATATGAGACAAAACTGAGTTTGAAGGCTAGTGCTGTGATGTATACTTCAGTTTCATCTTAGGGTTGCCTTGCTGATTAAATATGGAAATGTATGTGAAGTGCTTGGAATTCGATATATTACTGTTATAATTAGGATTGTGATAGTGGTGGCTGAGGCAGTTGAATATGAAATGCGGACTTTAAAAATATTTAAACCTTTTCAATTAAAACACTTATCTGAAATGTTTTGACTTACCGGAAATATCTTGACTTTACCCTGACACTTGGTCTGAAACTTGAATCTGAAACTCTGTTTTAGGTAATTCGTGTCTCTCATTTCTGACTCTTTCTTCTGATTCACACTGATTAACTCAGCTGTTCCTGGCTCTGACCCAGATTATATTTCTAGAATGTATGTTGGCTTCATAATCTCTTTTGCTTCATCTCTGGCTCTGGTTCCTATTTGTTGTACCGCTTCAGACACAATTTCCTGTTGGTGGCTTCTCTGTGTCCATATGTCTTAAATCTCTCAATACCTAAATTTTGCAATAGTAAAAGAAAAAAGTAACTGTGAATGTCTAAACTCCCATTATTTTTGTACCCTAAAGATGCAAAACTTTGGGTAAGTTCTTTTCAGACTTGACTCTCCCCCAGAAATATCCATTCGAGTCCAATTTATGGTCAAGCAAACATTGATATTGAAGTAATGGCATCTGTGGAATATTGGTCAAAGTGAGCCAAATCATGCCATGTCTGAAAAATTCACAAAGTCTCAGTGGGTTAACACACCAGAAGTTTATTTTTTGCCCATATTACATTTCCGATCTGAGTCAGCAAGTGGTTTAATCTCACATTGTCTACAATGAAGTCCAGTCAGATGGAGCAAGCATCAGCTTTAAAAATTGGCAGTTGCTGTGACAGAGAGAGAGAGAGAGAGAGAAAGAGAGAGAGAGAGAGAGAGAGAGAGAGAGAGAGAGAGAGAGCACTTGTGACTGTGTGCTCTGAGACCTTCTCCCTGGTAGTGATATGCTAATATTTTTTTGGCCTAAGCAATTAATGTGACCATATTTAATTTTAAGGGTGTAGCATTTCTTCCATCTGCCCAGTGCCAGAGGAGAACTGAGATATTTGATGAAAACTATTAATTTGGCCATTATCACAGGAGTAAATAGAACCTACCATTTACCTTGGGACATTAGCCAAGTCATCACAATTTCTTTATACTTTCATTTCATCCCCTCAGTTTATACTGAAGATAATAATCCCTGTGTATAAATGATAGCTCTTATTTTTATTAGTGATATTATAACAATTTATAACAAAAATTATCACTAAGGCTTATGTATCTTAATATGATACTTTATCCTTAACTCAATTATGGTTTAAAGGTTATGATTAACTAGAAGTTTCCAAGTTTCCTTAGTTACCACTTTCTACATTATTATGGAAGCGCCACAATAAATAATAAATAAATAGAGTACACAGTTAGAGGAACTTA
This sequence comes from Theropithecus gelada, assembly GCF_003255815.1. NCBI lineage: Eukaryota > Metazoa > Chordata > Mammalia > Primates > Cercopithecidae > Theropithecus > Theropithecus gelada. The sequence continues at coordinate 97,949,540 of NC_037670.1, forward strand.
ACTGTACTCATTATTCAGCAGCCTGTTCGGAGAGACAGATCCGGTGGCAAATGATGACAAAGCAATGAAATGCATTCTCTGAATGTTATGTATGCAAGATTCTTGGAGAGCTTTTAACTCTGCTGCATATGGATAGAAGTTGAGGAGGAATGGGATTTTAAGTTGAATAGAAAGTATTGAGTAGAGGTGGGGGAAGAAGTGAAACTCCAACCAGTTATCAGAGCATGTGGAGAAGCAGGAATGAATGTTATATATCAGGGAAGAACTTGAAGTGTGTGTTGGTGTATAGACATATTTGTGTATGAGCATGCATGTTATGCATGTGTGTACATGGGCATGAGTATAAGCACTGAAGGTAAGGCTGAAGAATTTAGCAATAGTCACAAAAAGTGGGTCTTTAGATGCCATTGATAAAGTATTATCCATCAATATTGCCTAACAATGAAATGAATACACACCTGAGAGGAGGTCAAGCCCCTCTCCCCTTTGCTGATGGAGGTGTTAAAATCCGAATCCTGGAGTCTAGCTTTTCCTATTTCTGAAACATGATTAATAACTTATTTATTAATATATCAATCTTCATAAAAACACAAACATAAACATAAATCTTCATAAAGACATAAACAAACAAACAGATTTTTACTATCTCCAGAATTAATATTGAAGATATTAATTCTGGAGATAGTAAAATATCTGAAATATTGAAGATTTTAATTCTGGAGATAGCAAAATTATAAGATTTAAATTTCAGAAAGAAGTAAATAAATTGTATCTTTGATGAAAAGGAGACTAAAAACCAATTAGGAGATTATTTTATTAGGGCAGCCTATTGAATATGTGGGGTTCCATGAAGGTGAAGGCATTGTTAACTGAGAGAGAGTTAAGAGGTAAGCACATGTTACAGGGAGTATCTAGAGGCAGAATGAACCAAATTCAATCACCGATTGAATATGGAGACTAAGGAAGAAGGATGGGGCATTTCAGGTTTTAGAAGTAAGTCAGTGTGGGTCACCCAATCCAGGAAAGGAAAACAAAAATAAATAATTTAGAGGGAAAGTAGAGTGGTTTGAGTTTGGACATATTGAACCCTAAGTTTACAGGTTATGAGTTTGAGATATAAATTACATACTTGGAAATACATATCTGAAACTCAAGAAAGAAATCAGAGCCAGACATATAGAATGGGTGTACCTTTGCATTGTGAGTAGTTATCAAATTATGGGCATAGATGAGATGATTTAGTGGAAGCAGATTGAGCAAGGAAAGAAGGATGGAGATGAGACTCTAGAAAGATTTATTTATAAGACAGTTGGAAAATGAGATATCCATGAAAACAACTAAGAAATCATAACCAGAAAGAAAGAAGAGAATAAGTGATTGAAGGTATTCCACAATCCAAAGAAGGAATGTGTTTTCAAAAAATGAGATTGAACTTGAGATAATAACCAAAACACATCCAGAGTCTTTATCATTTAGAATGTCACTGGTGATTTTAATATGGATTTTTTTTAAAACACAATAATAGATGAGATGGATGGAAAACAGGAAAGACAGAGAGAACACATGTAAGCTACCCTTTATATAATTTCACCATGAAAACAAAGTGGAAGGATTATAACTAAAGTAAATAGTGTAAATAGAGGGATTTTGTTCTTCTGCATAGGAGAGAAAGACATGTTCACAGGGGACAAATGGAAGATTTAAAACAGAAAGGAAATAATTTGTGACAAAAGATTGTGATCCTAGGGCCAAATCTTGATTTTTGTTTTTTGTTTTATTCAGTTTGCTTGAATCTATATCAATTGTTTATTTCCTCAACTTATTAGTTTTGGCCATCAGCAAGTTATGTAACCTTTTCTAAACTTTAATTTTCTCAACTGTGTAATTAAGAAAATAAAAAAGACTATTTCAAAGGTTGTTATAAGACTCAAATAAAATAATATGTGGAAATGCGTTGTAAACTGCAAACCACCATATGTAAGTTAATTATGCTTTCATTGGTATGATCAGATTGTACTGAGTTATTGTTCTACTATATTTTCTTTTTCTGTAGTTCCATATCTTGGCTTCTCCCAGATATATTATTCATTGAATTTTGCAATTTGCTTTGATGAGATTATGTGAGAAATGTCCTTATGCTTATAGTGGTCTGATTTTCTTCTTTTACCTCTTGGAACGTAAATAAACGAAGTTTATCTTCACATCCATTAGGAGCAACAATTATTTTCTCATACTGAAAAATGTATTTTATAAGAAAGACCATTGCCCAGATGGTGGAAGGTCTGAGATATTTCTGTAATAACAATGTAATAAGTTAGCCTGCTGCAGATCCTTGGATGCTAGGAGAAGATATGAGACTCCTGGCTCTGAGACAAAGAACTGTATTTATTATGTCATAGTAAACAGCATGTACCTCATGTTTGTTTCTGTTCCCCTACTTCAGTTTTATTGGGAAACATGTAAAGGGCCAGGTCACATCTGCACAAGCAGAGAATTGTGTCAGGAGGAAATCCCCAAATTTAGGGAATCTGAGTCTTTTATAAACACAATAAACAGATCTTCTTTTTGCTCAAGGGAGAGTTATAATCTCTGTCTCCCAAGGCTGTCTACTACAAAAACATCCTTGGAATGACAGTCTGGAACATAGGCTGTAAATGCTTATCCTTGTAAAATATACAGAAACATGAAGGAAACATTGAGAATTATTTTTCAATAAATATTAACATAAAGTAGCCATTAACATCATTATCAGTGTCCAGAAGGTAATGAAAATACATATTTCCCCATCAGGTTACCTTTTGGTCCATGTAAATATATCCTCAGATTTGTGCACAGAAGTCTCCTTGTCTTGATCTCTCATTGCTTTTTTTTTTTTTTTTTTTTTTTATCTCTTTGCCCTATGACTAAGTTCTCAGATCCATCTTATTTGTGCCCTACTTTTTCAAAGTAGAAGGAGATTTACTCACTTTTCTATATTTATCCAGGAAGAATGAAGGAGAATTCATGTATTTGCTGTGTTTAGTAGAACCTACCCATGAGAAATAGTCTTAATTCTTCCATTTCATTTAAAAAACTGAGTCTCTTAAGACACAGATATTCACACACACACACATGCATGCACACACAGACACGTGCATGCGTGTGCACACAGTTTTTCTTACAAATATTAGTTACCATTAAGTTACCTTCAGTACTTTATTGTAAAATGAACATAGAAAAAAAAAGAATTTGGGGCAAGAAGTCAAATGGCCCTTATCCAGCTGCAGCAACTCCTTTTGTAAACTGCCTTGAAAACTCTTGCAAGTGAATGAATCTCCAGTATGCCACTGATATCCCATATGGTGTCATAATGTCTTTAGAGCAGGGTGTGTTCCTCTTTGAGTGAATGCAGCTGCCAAATGATGAAAAACTTCTAGAATATTTTTCAGGTTAGTTTCTTACTGAATCAAGACAATCCATTTTCTCTTGAAACATACCCCAAAACTGAGGTCAGTGGAAAATGAAAGCTTTAGGTTAGGACATCAGGAAAGGAATAAAATGCTAGTAACTACAGCTTTGACTTTGAAAGGAGAGTTCCCCAGATATTTACAAAGTTCTGCTGAATATGTCTGGTTTATAGTCTCACTATGGATATTAGAGAATAGTGATGGTATTTTTTTAAAATTTCTGCCTATTAAATTATTTCTCTAGAAATGGGCTCTTCAAAGCTATGCCTTGGTTAGAAGGAATTCAAGGAGGAAGTTTGTAATGAACAAACACCCACAGCATTCATAGAACAGAGAGAATAGATTCTGATTATTCGTAGGATATGATTTGGCATGACTGCTGTAAACTCTATTACTAATATCAGATTAGCTGTTTCTAATGGGAAACAAATCAACACACACAATTTTTTTTTATTATACTTTAAGTTCTAGGGTACATGTGCATAACGTGCAGGTTTGTTACAGATGTATACCTGTGCCATGTTGGTGTGCTGCACCCATCAACTCGTCAGCACCCATCAACTCGTCATTTACATCAGGTATAACTCCCAATGCAATCCCTCCCTCCTCCCCCTCCCCATAATAGGCCCTGGTGTGTGATGCTCCCCTTCCCGAGACCAAGTGATCTCATTGTTCAGTTCCCACCTATGAGTGAGAACGTGCGGTGTTTGGTTTTCTGTTCTTGCGATAGTTTGCTGAGAATGATGGTTTCCAGCTGCATCTATGTCCCTACAAAGGACACAAACTCATCCTTTTTTATGGCTGCATAATATTCCATGGTGTATATGTGCCACATTTTCTTAATCCAGTCTGTTACTGATGGACATTTGGGTTGATTCCAAGTCTTTGCTATTGTGAATAGTGCCACAATGAACATACGTGTGCATGTGTCTTTATAGCAGCATGATTTATAATCCTTTGGGTATATACCCAGTAATGGGATGGCTGGGTCATATGGTACTTCTAGTTCTAGATCCTTGAGGACTCGCCATACTGTTTTCCATAATGGCTGAACTAGTTTACAGTCCCACCAACAGTGTAAAAGTGTTCCTGTTTCTCCACATCCTCTCCAGCACCTGTTGTTTCCTGACTTTTTAATGATTGCCATTCTAACTGGTGCGAGATGGTATCTCATTGTGGTTTTGATTTGCATTTCTCTGATGGCCAGTGATGACGAGCATTTTTTCAGTGTTTGTTGGCTGTATGCATGTCTTCTTTTGAGAAATGTCTGTTCATATCCTTTGCCCACTTTTTGATGGGGTTGTTTGTTTTTATCTTGTAAATTTGTTTGAGTTCTTTGTAGGTTCTGGATATTAGCCCTTTGTCAGATGAGTAGATTGCAAAAATTTTCTCCCATTCTGTAGGTTGCCTGTTCACTCTGATGGTAGTTTCTTTTGCTGTGCAGAAGCTCTTTAGTTTAATGAGATCCCATTTGTCAATTTTGGCTTTTGCTGCTGTTGCTTTTGGTGTTTTAGAGATGAAGTCCTTGCCCATGCCTATGTCCTGAATGGTATTACCTAGGTTTTCTTCTAGGGTTTTTATGATATTAGGTCTAACATTTAAGTCTCTAATCCATCTTGAATTAATTTTCGTATAAGGAGTAAGGAAAGGATCCAGTTTCAGCTTTCTACTTATGGCTAGCCAATTTTCCCAGCACCATTTATTAAATAGGGAATCCTTTCCCCATTTCTTGTTTTTCTCAGGTTCGTCAAAGATCAGATGGCTATAGATGTGTGGTATTATTTCTGAGGACTCTGTTCTGTTCCATTGGTCTATATCACTGTTTTGGTACCAGTACCATGCTGTTTTGGTTACTGTAGCCTTGTACAAAGCTGGGGGCATCACGCTACCTGACTACACATGCATTTTTTTTTTTAAAAAAGTACTGGTCAGATGCATTTTAAATAAACCTTCCTGGAGGGCTCATTTTACTTTCCACTCTCATCCCCATACTCATCTTGCAGGTGCCAGAATTAAGAATAATGGTTCTTACACACTTTTTATTTCCGGGCCCAGAAATACTGCCCAGTCATCTCCAGAGCCTCCACTCTTCCTAGGTATGAGATGATATCCAGTGCCTTCTCTCTCCCTTGGTTTCAAAGTCATGAGGCATTGCTCTCAGCATCTCTGGGAAGTATTTCTGAAGTAGCAATAACTGCTGCCACAAGCCACTTATGAGGCACTACTATGTGATACCCCTCAATTAATAATATTTTTTGTCTTTTCCAAAGCTGCTTTCTAGTGAAGGCATCTTGAAGGATTTTTTCTTCTTCTATTGGCTGCCATAATCATAGAGTTCTGTGTTAATTTTCCTTTTGTTACCTTGTCTACAGTATTATCCAAAAAGCATGGAGTTCAGAATTTTAAAAATAATACCATTAACATAAGAATTGCTTCACGCTAAGAATCCATCTTGGAGACACAGACGTTCCTAAAATGTTCACTGATAAAATTCCATGTGTCCTAGAATTGCATGTTGCTCCACTCTTCCTGAGGCCACATTGCACAAAACATGAGAGAGCTTTCCCTCCTCCCTTCAGATTTCCCTGTCACAGTCTCTTTCAAGTGCTTGGGTACCTAAAACCTTCCAGTGTCAAAAAAGCTTATACTTTGTGTGTGACTTCTTTTCCCAACAGCCTGTAGACTGAGATATCTGAAAATTTTCTCGTGGTACTTTCTGACTTCTATCTGATTATACAAGTAGACACAAAGGCATTTAAGGGGAGCATGATAAGATGTCAGATACCCTCTTCCATAAGTGGTAATGAATAATGGGTCAATACCAAAAAGAAGTTAGAATTTTCAGATAGCACTGGTAGCAGAAAGTAGGGTATTTTTTTGAGGGGAATGCCATGAGCTTGCCCATGATGCACCCCTACCCATGAAGGTAAAGATTGGAAATTCTCATTCCATCCACCCAACACATCCTGTCAGCTTTCAGTGAGACACATCATCTGAGTTGATTTATGATCTTTGCCTCATGAACCATTCCTATTTTTTTTTCTAGGTTGTTGATAAACCTGTGACTTATATTCTGGCTTAGCAACATTATTTAGCAACATTAGTCTGGTTGCAAGTTCTGGCTCCACATGTGTCACTTCTCTGATCTCCTCTGGCAACTTCAGGGGCTCTTCAGCACAGCTTGCCCAGGTGCAGATAATGTCCTACATTCAGACTACCGAATGTTATGTCAATAATCGCTGTGGGAAAATGTGGACACTGGTGCCCAGAAAAGGACTAAATAATAATGGTGCCTTGAGAGTCTTTGTCCAGAATTCGTCTTTATCTGTTAGTGCAGAAACTTTAGACTGCTTACACTTCTCTCAGGGTATTGCAAGATAGGAGTTCCAGTAGGATGCTATTGCCGGAACCCAAGCAAATCCAACACCATGACATTTTGTCCAACTCTAGGAAAGAATTCCTTAGAAGTATAATTTACTACCATGTACTAAATGCTCTCTCAGATAGTACTGGTAGCAGAAGGTGGGGTGTCATTTAAGGGGAATTCATCAGCTTGCCCATGTTACACCCCTTCCCATGAAGGTGAGGACTAGAAATTCTTATTCCAACTATCTAAGGTATCTACCGATATGCGAGCTTTCAATAAGACACATCATATGAGTTGATTTATGATCTTTGCCTCTTCAACTATTTCATTTTTTTTCTTGGTTGTCAATAACCTCTGACTTCTCATCTTGCTTCTGTTTGAATTAATGAAAATCACGGCCGGGCGCGGTGGCTCAAGCCTGTAATCCCAGCACTTTGGGAGGCCGAGACGGGCGGATCACGAGGTCAGGAGATCGAGACCATCCTGGCTGACACGGTGAAACCCCGTCTCTACTAAAAATACAAAAAAAAAAAAAAAAAAAAAATTAGCCGGGCGAGGTGGCGGGCGCCTGTAGTCCCAGCTACTCGGGAGGCTGAGGCAGGAGAATGGCGTAAACCCGGGAGGCGGAGCTTGCAGTGAGCTGAGATCCGGCCACTGCACTCCAGCCTGGGCGACAGAGCGAGACTCCGTCTCAAAAAAAAAAAAAAAAAAAAAGAAAATCACAGGGATGCTCAGACATCTTGGAGAGATTGATGTTGTTAGGCAGAGCTTGGCACTAGGCTATATATTAGGGATCGGCTGTTAACTGAGTCTCAATTGGTTCTCTTTTCCTAAGCCTTCCTCTCTAATGTCCTTTTTAAAAACTTTCTAGTATATCACAAAATTGCATATGTTTTATCTACTCTTGTCTAGGTGGTTAAGAACTTGCATATGTATCTTGGCATTTTCTAAACTACTGAAGAGTTACTTTCTAAACTACTGATCACACAGACCTCAGCAAAACAGTGGTGCTGCCACCTTCTCCAAGTTTCTCCAGATTTTCCTCCATAAGCCACCTCGAAGCTGACATTCTAGCCTCCCACATTTCACATTCGTTTCAGAGTTCATATTTCTGTTGTGTATCTACTGCTTGTTCAAATTTTCCTTCCCTGTAACTTTCTCAATAGCCTGACAAATATTTTGAGTTTTCAGTGCCTAGTGACATGTAGCAGAAGCTATGCTACTTATCCATCACTGTCTACAACACAGGGTCTGTGTGGAGATTACCCAGGTATTATGTAGACCATCAAACTAAACCATAGCCCGCATAAGTCTTTCTTCTCCATAAGGCGTCTCCACATTTTAAAAATAAAAAATGTATAATAAATAAGGGATAAGTTGTTCCATAACAGGCTCCTTGACCCAATATTTCCTGGAAGAAATTTATTTGAGGGATCAGTCTGATAAACATACATAATATGGGTTAGTTATGACTTTGGAGTAGAAACAGCATTTTCGAAGAGTAGGTTCTGTCAGCAAGTCCACTGCTAGAGGCTGAGATTTCTCCGTCTAGTCTCTCTCTCTCTCTCTCTCTCTCTCCACACTCTCCTCTCTTTCTGCCCCGCAAATGCTCTAAGTCTCTTTGTTATTCAGTTTAAATGCCACAGAAGAGGCTTCTGAAACTTTCAGTGGCATACTTGGATTCAGGTGTGACCATTCCACAGGTCAAAAATTCTGGGTAATGCCTTATCTGGTTGTTCTCATGCTATTTATTACTTCACACAATGTTTTAAAGGTAGTCCCTATATAGTCCACGTTCCACAAATAATGTGATACTATGAGAAACTAATCAAAAAACACACCTGGAATACACAGGATGGCTCAAAACACTTGCTTATAGTTGTGTGACTTTTCTTCTGTTTCCCTTCCTTCTTTCTTCTTGTAGAACATTCTGAGTATTTTGACTCCATCCTGCCTGAGTCCCACAATGTCAAAGCTGGCAATGCCAATTTTTGGGCATCATGTGCCTTCAGAGTTAGTCATTATTCATGGATGTACCCATAAGAGCAAAATATCGCTCAATGAGCTATTTTAGAGTATTCACAGTAGTGCATTTTAAAGACAAGCTGAGTGTTTACATGCTGATATTTATTATCATTCAGAGAATATCTTAGATGGCAAATAAAGTATCTAACACTTATAAAGAGCTTATTATCATAGGTCACATTATTCTAAATCCCTAAATGTTAACTATGTTAACACATTTAATCTCCATAGCAACTCTACCAAGCCAGTACTTATTATTATTATTGTCATTTTTCAGATGAGGAAATTAAAGCCCAGAGAAGTTCAATAATTTCTTTGCCTAAGGTCAAAGAGATCTTAAACTATAGGGTCATGGTTCAAATCAGGTAGATTGTTTCCAGAATCCATGCTGTTAGTCACACTGCTATACTGGCTCTTTATACGTTATATTTTAGGTAATCATTATAATAAAAACAAACTACAAACTAGTAAAACTGCTATCCAACAGGAATGCAAACAGAAAGAAAGAAAATGAATATAGGGACCAGGAAACCCTCTTCTGCTACAAGTTCAAATTATTCATAAAAGATGAAAATGTTTGATATGACTAAGACAAAATATAAAGTATGGTAATTCCTGGAATCAATTGGGACAAGAAAGGATAATTTTGAAAGTGATTCCTTTAAGAAAGGTTTGAGATAGTTCTGATTAACAGGGAATACGGAGTCATTTTGAAAGCATTGGGAGTACCACAAAATAATTAGAAGTTATAGGCAAAAGCTTCCACAAAGAAAATGATCTATTTCTCCCAGGCAGAATCCATTTCCAGGTGTTAGTAGGAAGAAGAATGATGAGGTCAGCCAAGTTGTTTGAGTAAGCACTTAAAGGCTTGGCTCACTTTCACTGCAAGTTTAACACTGCTACTTTGTGCAAGCCCCAGAGCAATGTAGGCAAAATCAAATAGGCTGCCTCAGGCAGCAGCAGTAAGGAGAAATGCTGAAGTTATAATCCAATAAGTGGGCAAAGGGAACTTTGGAGAGTTAATGCAATTGACAAAAATGACAAGAATTAGTCAGAAAGCCCAAGGGACCTCCGTGTTTGTGTTCCTTCAATCCTCCTTCTAATAGTATTTCATCTGTTGATGTAATACAGAGGTAAGAGCTCACTTATAGTTTTGTTTTGCATGGAGAGTTAATTTTAAGGAAGGGAAAAATTTCCTGGATCATTTGTTTAAATTGTGAACTTTTTCTAATGTATTTATGGAGAGCTTAGTTGATCTAAAACAGGGGTCCTCAACACCCCTACCACTGACCTGTACTGGTACCATGGCCTGTTAGGAACCAGTCTGCACAGCAGAAGCTGAATGGCAGGTGAGCCAGTGAAGTTTCATCTGTATTTACAGCCGCTCGTCATTGCTTGCATTACCACCTGACCCTTGCCTCCTGTCAGATCAGGGGTGCCATTAGATCTCATAAGAGATCTAATGTATGTAATGTATCTAATGTATGTATGTGCATGTAAACTGCACATGCAAGGGACTAGGTTGTGTGATCCTTATGAAAATACAATATCCGATGATCTGTCACTGTCTCCCATCATCCCCAATGGGACCATCTAGTTGCAGGAAAACAAGCGTAGGGCTCCCACTGATTCTATATTATGGTGAGTTGTACAGTTATTTCATTATATATTACCACAATGAAATAATAATAGAAATAAAGTACAATAATTCAAGTGCACAATAAATGTAATGCACTTGAATTATCCTGAAACCATTTCCCCACTCCCTGATCCATGGAAAAATTGTCTTCCATGACACTGGACCCTGGTGCCAAAAAGTCTCGGGACCAGTGATCTAGAACACAGCCCTGCTCTGAAGGGCAGTTCTTCAATTCAAGCCAATTGCACACCAGACATTTCACACCACTCAGGAACACATAGAGAACAATGGTGTTGATAAATTAATGCTCTATATATCTCTGTTTACCTAGTACATGTGAGAGATACACACACACACACACACACACACGAGATAAATATATGGATCTATGTACATATTAGTTAGTTTGACTTCAGTTTATGTGTCCAGCAAATCAGCTATTTTTCTTAGGACTGGTCAATGTGGGATAGATTATATTATTACAACAATCAAAAAAATCTAAAATTATGTAACATTGTAATCAATAAAAATAGACCTCTAAATGACGTTTTATATAACTTCATATACCATGATCTTGAAAGACAAAGATTAGACCAATTTAATAATTTTTAAAAGGGTAAATGTACATAAACAACACATTCTCTAATTTCTCATGTAACTCACCTTGGATCAGAGCTCAGAAAACATGTTGTGACATGCTGTGACAAAGCAAATCTTTACCAATATTTCTCTAAGTCTAGACGAATGAAAACATTTTTGAGGATCTTGATTATTGTTTCAACTATATTATATAATGTAGCTTTCTGAATTCTGATTAGGAATAAAAATAACTTGGTAATTTCATTTCACAAAATATCTAAATTTGATATATCTCCCACTCCCTCTTTTGCTCAGTCTGTTTTCTCACTTATTTCTATTTCTCTCCTATTTTTTCTCCCTTGTACCTTGTATGTCCATACCTAATTCTAAAGCCAGACAGAACAAAACAAGTATTCTAAAAAGCAAAAACAAAATTATTGTATTTTTAACATGAAAACTTAATCAATTACTGTTTAGAGAGAAAAAAAAAACAACAACAAACAATAAGGAGAACAAGGTTATACAGTGATATGGTTTGTCTGTGTCTCCACCCAGATCTCATCTTGAATTGTAGCTGCCGTAATTCTCATGTGTCCTGAGAGGGACCTGGTGAGAGGTAATTGAATCATGGGGGTGGGTCTTTCCCGTGTTCTTTCCCATAATAGTGAATAAGTCTCATGAGATCCGATGGTCTTATAAAGGGAAGTTCCCCTACACAAGCTCTCTTGCCTACTGCCATGTAAGACTTGACTTTGACCCTCATTCACCTTCTGCCATGATTGTGAGGCCTCCCCAGCCATGTGGAACTATGAGTCAATGAAACCTCCTTCTTTTATAAATTACCCAGTCTCAGGTATGTCTTTATTAGCACCATGAGGACAGATGAATACATAGAGCTAAAAGAAAAGTCAATGGTGATGCAGGTGATGTTAATATAGATTAGTAGGCAAAGGCAACTGATGAAATTACATTTTATTTTTAAAAGCTATATGAATTCCTTTTAGGTAACCTGCAGGATATGGAGAAGCAGGGAAGGCTTAGAAGGGAGGCTTAGAAGAAAGCCTCACTTTCTTCTAAGACTGTTTTCAATCACAGTTTTATTGTGTTTTTTAATTACTGTTATTTTGTTTGGGGTAACAAATTTTAAACATTTTTTTTTCTTTTTCCCATTGTCAAAAATAATGATGTCTTTAGTGCAGAGATAAATTTTAAAACCTGACATTTTAAAGCATGTATAGTCAACTCTTTCAATTAGTTCTCTCAGTTTTCCCAAACAGTTCTCTCAGTTGAAATTAACAAAAAATCTGAAATTCTCTATGTCTTAGTGATTTTTACCTTGAATAATACATGATAATAACTGCGTTTTTTCTCCAAAGGCTGATTTCTAACGCAGCAAAAGCATTCTATGTTTTGTCTTATCACAGAGATCAAATTTTAAAATTGAGAAAATATTTTTAATCTGCTGGTTTTGGAAAGAAAAAGTAGTAATTAAGCAGAAATAGGACTTAAAATCAATTAATAATTATAGGTTGTAGCTTATCTACATATTTCAATACTCTATTCATTTGCCTAATTTTATATCCTACGTAATTTATTTTATATAGAAATCTCACTGCTTCTTTACAAATTTTGAATAGTTTTTTGTAACTTAATTTTCTTTTAACATACAAAGATATCTTGAACTCTTTGTAGTTGTATGAAATGAGATGATTAGACATATATGTAATTCTTAATTTTTTTAAAAAAAGTACTATTTACAATAGAATAGGTAAATTGGGTTAAATGCTTGGTAAATTCAGCTGAAATGGATTGAATCATCCAATTATAATTAAGATATTAAGTAGAAAAATATATTTGAAGACATCTCTGATTTCTGAGATGAAAGAACAAAGTTGGTAGAAATAGATTGTCAAATCAAGTTCAAGTCTTTAATTTGTAATTTCGTGTTTGTTAGAACAGTTGTGGAAGAAACTAACACGTTGATCTGTTATTGGATAGTTAATATTTAACCTTCTATTAACTCACTAGCTCTCAAGTTGATTGATTGCAAAGACTTCCTCTATTCTGTAGACCCACAACTACAATTCTTATTTCTTATTTTCTCTATGATTCTATCAACCTCCAAATATACTGTAGAATAGCCTGTCATATAGCAGCTTGACCAAACATATCTACTCCCCATTCTACTTATCTGTCTGGCTTCTGCTCTTAACAATCTCTAAAACTATTAAGGCTAAGATTATAATGGTCAATAGTTTTTTACTTCATTACCTGAGCTCTTCAAATTATTTGACTTAGTAACCATTCATTTCTCCCCCAAACCCTCAACTGTCTTGCTTCTAGATCTATAATTTCTTCTTTCCTACCATATATCTGATCATCATTTTCATTCTCCTTTGTAGAGTCTTCCTTCTGAACCTGACCTCTAAATCTTGGCTGGTTCCTGGATTATGTTCCCTTTTAAAAACTTAACTTTCATTTCCTCTGTGATCATCTGTTCCAAAGCTTTAAATATCACACGTGTGACAATGACTTTCAAATGTGTATTTCTAACCCAAACCTCTCCTCTCAATTTCAGGTTTGAATAAGCAGCTGTCTAATTGACATCTTCAATTGGATGGCTCACTGGAATTATACATTTAACAGTTTAAAAATGCATTATTTATTCCCTTTCTGCCCCATTAAAATAAACTGAAAATTAAATACATCTCTCTCTCCCTTAGGCTATTACATTTTTAATTTGTGCTACCATCATTCCATAACTTTGGGGGAAAATAAAGTTATGACTCAACCTTAATGCATCCAAGATGACTTGTCCTCATTCTCAACATACCAACTACCAGCAGGTCAACTCTCTAAAATAATTTCACCATTTCTCTTAATTTATGCTGTTCCCACTGTAAGCTTAGTCAGCACTCTTTCCTGAACGACCACAGGATCCTCCTTCTTGGTCTTCCTGCGTCTTCTCCACGCCTCTCTCCAATATGTCCTCCACACAGAGAGCCCAGTAAAATCCTTGAAAAATATAAATCCTACTGTGTCATTCCCCTGCCTAAAATCTTGATGTCCTGATGTACATAAAGCAAGATTAAGAATCCTTATTATGTCCTATAAGACGTATATGGATTTTCTCTGGCTTACCTTTCAAACCCATCTGAAAAACCACTCTTTTGCCTTCTATGATCAGCTACACTAGTCTTGTCGTATTCTGCTCCCTTTTTCTGAATGTATTTTTATATTTATTTTTCCCAAGCTTTCTTTTCACCTTTCAGTTTTCTGCTGAAATGCCAACCCCTCTGTGAGACCTCTCTTGACCATTTGAACTTCCTCCTCCTTGATGTTATCTACATCTATAGCCTGTTCATTTTCTTCAACACAGTTAATATGATTGGATTTATGTATTTCCTATTTAAATTATTTGCGTTCATCATCTTTAGTTTCTGAAGATAGTTTGCTTATTCACAAATACGTATCCAATGTATAAACATAGTATTTAATATATAATAGGTGCTCAGTAAGTATGGGTCAAATGAATCAATGACACCTAGGGTAAATCGGGGAAAAAAAAAAAAAAAAAAACTATAATCTTCATATATAGAAGGAAACTTGTTAGGGGATAAAAGATGCTTTGATACAAAAATAAACTTTTCTAACTTTAAGATTTTACCCTTTTTAGACAAAGGTATGTTATTGACTTAAATGTGAATAGACCTTTTTTTTTATCTCTAAGTAATTAAGTGATTATGGGGTAGGAGCATAGGTCTTTCCCCAATCTGGTGAAACATGTTCCTAGAGAGGACAGACAATTCAGTATATTTACTATGTATACCTAAATTGTTTCTAAAAGCCTGGTCTAAGATAATAAGTCTGAAATTTGGCCCAAAAAGTCTTCTGTGGACTCAATGCAGTTCTCTGGGTCTAGTTTGACTTAATTATCGAGCCACCTTTTGCTCCTGAATTTTTCAAAGTTCTGTCTCTGAGATAACTCACTATGTTAATTTTGGGTTAACATAGTTAGAGTTTCTTGCCTTAAACCCAACAGAATGGTCATGTCAAGGAAGGAGCATTATCCTCCATAGCATTTCATATACAACACACTCACATGAAACATTCCCCAACTATCCATCCAAGGATATTTAAAGTATTTGCTGTTTTCTTGTACTTTTCTTGATTAAATTTGAAATAGTTTGAAGATTGCAATAAGCTTAGCTAATGTAAAACTTTAATTAATTGGAAACAGCAAATGGTAAAACACAATTTCCTGATTATATATGCAGTTTAAAATGATTTGAAATGTTCTAAAATGCCCAACCCAAGAAAATTGTTGCATGCACTGTAATAAGAGGCATTGCAGAATACCATTGCCAGGCTTTGTATAGGATTTTAGCATTTGGCACACCATACTGTAGCATTTAAATAATACACTGTGGCACAAGCAGTTTGGAAAATAATGAAAATCTATTACTAAATTCCAAGTTTATTTAATACGAAATTGCCTAGATATTATTATAATAATAAAGGAATAGTATTTTCTAAAAGATGTTTTTAAAAAACATGAATTAAAATTTGGTTTGGAAGGTTTTTTTATTGATCTAGGATATATATTATTTATATAAAAAGTGACCAAGCATGGCTTAAAGCCATAAATCATCATTAGATGATCGAATGTTACTAGGTAATTCCTACTACAGTGAGCTAGCATCAGTCCAGTATTAAAAGACAGATTAAAAAATTGTAATTTCTACCTCTCTTTTCTTTGCCTTCTCTTTTTTTTTTAAATCTCTCTCCCGAAAAGAACCCAAAAAATGATATGGGTTGTGTGTTTGTTGGGGTGGAGGGTGGCTGTTACAAAAACCTCTCTGAATATTTATACCTATTCTAATCTAATCTTGGTCTCTGGAATTTATTGCATTTCTTGGCTATGCCATTTATTTGACCCTTCTATTAGTTTTAATATTTTACCTAGTGTGTTTACTTCATATACTTTTTTTTTGACTCTTAAAGATATATGGTACAGATATTAAGAACATGGGCTTGGAATTTAACTGCCTAGGTTTAAATTTTAACTCTACAAACCATACAACTTTGTGCAAGTTACTTCATCCCTGGGTATCAGATTTTTCATCTGTAAAATGTGGGTAATTATAGTACCATATGTATGTCATAGGGATGTAGTACTAGAAATTATTATTATTATTTTATTTTTCATTTTTAAGACTGTGTCTCACTCTGTCACCCATGCTGAAGTGCAGTGGTGCAATCTCAGCTCACTGCAACCTCTGCCTCCCTGGCTCAAGTAATCCTCCCACCTCAGCCTCCCGAGTAGCTGGGACCACAGAAATAGGCCACCATGACTGGCCAATACTTTTTTGTATTGTTTTGTAAAGACAGGGTTTCCCTTTGTTGCCCAGGCTGGTTTGAACTTCTGGGCTCAAGCGATCGCCCACCTCTGCTTCCCAAAGTGCTAGGATTATAGTCGTGAGCCACCGCACCCAGCCAGCAATTATTATTATCGTTACTCACTATTGTTATACACTTAGGAAATTATTTATCCAGAAAGAAAACATATAACTTAAATGCAGGGCCCATATGTCCCCTTTATCCAGCAGGGTTATACATACTAGGTACTCTGTATGTATTAGACAAATGGAAGAGAGTGGAAAAAATAAATAGAATATGAAAAGAGAATGAATCATTGGCATCTGGAAATGACGGGCATAGACTAAGAGAAAACTAGGAGGAAGTGGAAGGTAGACACATGAGAGAGCAAATAGCCTAAGATTTGATACACTCAGTTCCATAATCAATAATTAAATATTTGCTATCATATTCATTCTTAGATTGCAGAGCTATGCCTATTTATGTAGTAGATACTTAAATCTAACTTCAAGTCTTGGTGCTTCCACGTAACACCATCCTCTCTTACTGTTTTTTTTTTTTCTCTTCCTCAAATCCTACCACCCCTAATATATAGAATTTTGAGTATAGAGTAGTCCAAATATAGATTCAACTGCAATTAGCATATTATTGCCTTTATCCTCATTCCCTTCTTCTCACTAGAAAACTTGCATTTCACAACTAAATGTTGAATTTAGAATCCTGACTGGTAAACTAATCTGACTGGAGGTGATTGTATTTTTCCATTTTTTTTCTTTTCCAAACAGCCATTCCTTCTATTTCTGTTTCCATTATGTTGTAGCTGTTCTATAGTTCCTTTCTTCATGTCCTCTACTCAGAGTTTTACCCAATTTTTGGATGTGTGGCAATAGGGCAGGAGGCAGAAGGGAAAGGGTTACTGCAGAAGTATAGTGGGCTGTTTCTCCTCACCACTGGGGAACAAAGTGAGCAGCACAGCCTGGCTATTTGTCACTCACTCTTTATGTTTTCAGGCTGCCATTCCCATCAGAGCCTGATGGTTCAAGATTCTAGAACTGTATGCATTAGAGGGGACAGCATTAAGTATGTGAATTAATAAAGAATAGAAATTGGACCTCCTTTGAGTTAGTCATTTTACTCATATTTCTGGAAAATACCTTTAAACTACTTTCAATAGTCACTTGTAGGAGGATTATTCAATGGCCCTTGATGTTTTTGAAATAAATGTGCCTTAGTTGTTAAGGAGCCCCCTTCAGTGAGCATATACAAGTTTAAAGCTCTTAAGAATTCACGTTCTAATCTTCTGCAATATTGTTATTATCACGGTTTCCTAACAGAAGTCATAATTTGTGTACCCAAGAGAAAATTTGGAGTTTTTCCCAGTTGGTATCTGGGCTGCTCTCTCTTATATTAGCACCTAGTAGAGAAAGTCAGAATTAGGCTTGGCAGATACATGAAACGCCTACTGATTTTTTTTTTTTTTTTTTTTTGTCACCAGAATTGATTCTTTCTGTCAGCATCATGCCATAATTTGTGTGCTTCTGTATGGACATGTACATTTGCATTATTACATTTCAATAGGAAGCATTTAAAAATAGACTTTACTTTGCGCTATATCATTATTGTCAATATCTGTGGCAGGGATATGGAAATAGACACTAAGTAGACAATTGGTTTTGACAATATAATCTAAACATTGTGTCATCTGTGCTTATTTTAGATGAAAACATGTATTTCCCTGGCAAGAAGGAAAAATGTATGTTAATTAAAAGACCTAACTCTTATTCAAATTCTAAAACTGAGTAAATTACTGTAGAAGCATAGATATGAAATGCTTCAATAAAGAGAAAAAATTTTAACATCTTACAAATCAAAATGTAACGTTTACTTCATTTTTAAATTACTTTGTTACCACTCTCTGATTGTTTTTATTGTCCTTAATACCTTAGAAACTTTTCTTTATTTCTATTTGATTTTGTTTGATTTTTTAAAAAATATAATAGCAGCTGGCTAGATTTCATCTTTTTTGTTTGTTATTTTCAAACTAAAACCAAATTTTGAGCCTAGACACTTGCCAGTCAGTTCTTATTCTGGTGTAACTATACATGTATTATGATTGACAAATTAAAACTTTACAACATTCATCAGGCTATGAGATGCACTCTCAGTGGAAACAGTAACTAAAATATCTCAATAACATTTAGTCAGATATGTGCATGTGTTAGGGGCAACCATAAAACAATATTATCAGAAGTGAAAGTCACGATCCTGAGGAAGATGATCTTCCAATCAAAATAACCTGGAGATGGACTTCAGGAAACTATTAACCCTTAGCTATTTCCTGAAATCTCAAAAATTAGAACCGGATCTGAGCTTTAGAAGGGATTAGAAAGTAGGAAAATAAAAAGATAAAATATTAGTGCATATTATGAAAAGAAATATCTTACATACAGAAAACTGTGTTAATAATCTGCAAGTTTTCATATTAGTGTGTCCCACTTGTAGCAGAGAACACAAACTCACCAGTTTATCCCTGAATAGCATTACATAAATAGGCTGGGTACTTGGAGAAAGTCATTGTTATTATCAGCATATATTGGTTCACAGGTGGTTTTATTTTTGCTATTACAAAGTATTGACAGAATGCAGATACCATCCTACTGGAATAATTAAATTCATGCATATGTAAAAAATCATGCTAAATCCTTTGCTCTCATCATCTCATTCAATCTTTACATCAAATGTATGAGATAGTATTGTTTTTACTATTTTTTTCAACCAAGAAAATTAAGGTTTAGAGAGGTGGCACAGTTACAACATGCAGTCAGAAGTGTAAATCTGGTCTGATTCCATAATCCATGCCCTTTATTCACTTGCTATTCTGATGAGTAGCCACGAATCCTTTTGCCTAACAACAACTAAAGACTAAAAGCAATGATCAAGGATTGTTTCAGTAACTTCCAGGATTCAACATGGACAAGAGTTGAGAAAAACAAACAGTAAATTGGCAGTCTGGATGGAGAATGAAAAGGAACATAAGGATTATTTCTTTCTTTCTTTCTTTTTTTTTTAGATGGCATTTCACTCTTGTCACCCAGGCTGAAGTGCAGTGGCATGATCTCGACTCACTTCAACCTCTGCCTCCCAGGTTCAAAGATTCAAGCGATTCTCCTGCCTTGGCCTCCAGAGTAGCTGGGACTACAGAACCGTGCCACTATGCCCAGCTAATTTTTGTATTTTTATTAATAGAGATGGGGTTTCACCATGTTAGCCAGGCTGTTCTCGCACTCCTGACCTCAAGTGATCTGCCCACCTCAGCTTTCCAAAGTCCTGGGCGTGAGCCACTGTGCCCACCCGAGATAATTTTTAATAAAAGAGTAGGACTTTGTGGTTACTCTCTACAGGGATAAAATATAGCCATGCCTAATATTATAACAGCTTGCAGTGTGAGCCATTTACATTTAAAAGCTGCATATTCTTCCTTCAGTTTCACCTGAGCAGTTATATTTTATCCATCCCCTGGTGCCCAACAAATCTGGTCCAGGGAATGCTTTCCCCCAGTGTGTTCCCAGCAATGTGTTCTTATTGTGATTGTACATAGTCTGTGACCTCCTCATGACCTCTTTTTGTGCTGCTGTTGAATAAGGAAGTAATCAAAGGGAGGAAGAGGAAGTTCTGAGTCTGCTTGGTGGGTAGTTCTATGGCTTGAAGTTCTCCATCCCCAACACTAAAACCAGGGAATGGGATCTCCAAGAGAGCCACTAGTAGAGATCAGGATGACTGGAAGAGAAAAAGGCACATAACTCTTTGTCAGATCTCCAGTTAGATCTAGATAATGTGCCATAGCACCTATGTAAGTGAGAGAAAAAAATAATCATGTGGAATGAATAGCTGCAAAAAGAGAGGGCGAAATGGGACAACCTGTATCTCATCTTTTGGCATGGCAAGGATGTGCGTGTTCCCCATAGGTTAAATGGATTTGCCAAAAGATATCTAGACTTGAGCTATTTTATGAGTGCCCTAATCAACGGGGAGGCCTGCTGTAAGGGGACCTGGCAGCAAGGACTCTACTAATTTAATTTGGGCGAGAGAAGATGAGCTGGAGACACACTTTCTGAATCAGGGTCTGTGAATGGGATGCCCTGAATGCAGACTTTATACCTACACACGGGATTGCTGACATTTGATACCTGTCCCACAGTGAATAGTGACAGCCAGCAGTCACAGTTAGATAAGCAGCCACCATAAAGATGGAAACAAGGAGACTTCAATAAACATAAAAAACAAAGTGGAACATGTTTTCTTACTTTCTATATCAATCCATTTTCTGTTTATACCCCTCTGTATTCATTCATAATTCATAATATTTCACGTGTAATAATGTAGAATGTCAGGAAAAGGATTAACTATTAGAAACAAGAAGAAATATGGAGGTTAGAGAAACTATAAAATCTGTAATTAAAATGCCAGAATAAAAGAGCAAAAGGAATCGATCACAAAAATATTAATTAATTATATGTTAGAATAAAACTTTTCTGAGCTAAAGAGCATAACCCTGTTGATCAAAAGGGTTAAATGAATAAAGTTACCTGGAGTGTATTCATAACATTTTAGAATTTGAAGGATAAAGAAAACATTTACAAGCACCTTAAGCAAGTAATCTAAAAGAGGAATATTTGGTCAGATTTCATAATTTACCTCTTCAGAACCAATTTTCAGAGAAAAATAATGTTTGTCAGTTTAATGTTGACGAGGAAATGACTCCAGAATTCTTAGCTCAATCACATTTCCATTCATAAATGAGTGTAACAGATACCAATACCAAAATATTTATATAAGGTCTTTTGATCTTGAAAATTACTCATTTTTAATAAAAAAATTAATTTAAAAAATTCTTATTGTAGAGAATGTTTTCAGCCACAATAACAGAAATCCTGACTCAAAGTGGCTACAATACATATCTCTGTGTTTTTTCATACAACAAGAATGGAGAGGTAATGTAGGCTTCAGGCTTGATAAAAATAGCTCAGTGTTATCATTTTAAAAATCCTGTTTTTTTCCATCACTTTACTTTGCTGCTCTTGGTACTGGTTTGACCTCACTCTGGTAATAAAGTGGTTGTGACAGTCATAGCCAATGTCCAGAGAAAGAAGAGAGCCAACTTTTCTTGTGGTTATGTCTTAAGAGAGAAGACACTTTTTCTGGAAGCTCTCTGAAAGGTATCCTTTTACATCCCATGAAATAGGATTGGGTCACTCACCATCCCTGAACCAGTCTCTAGTTGTATACCTATGAAACAAATTTCTCTAACTTTTCCCAATGAGGATTGCTCTTGGGAATGTCAAGATTGGATTACCATCTTGGGTGGAATAAATATTGAGGAATCAATTGTAATGTTCACTATGGTCTTCCAACGACTGGAAAATAAACTAAAATACAGAATTCAGAAAATGTATGGAATATAAAGATTAATAGCAATTACTAAAATTGAATATAAATAGAATGAATTGTAAATATTTGTTTAAAATATGGTGACAGAATAGAAATTTTCAAAATTGTTCATCAAAAGCAAACACCTAATATAAAAACACAAGTAAACAATTTCATTTCTTAGTTTTCAGATAACACCAATAAAAATGTGTAAATATAACGAATGGATCATGATAACTGCTGAAGTTAATGAAGGATTTAAAAAAATCACTACAGTAAAAGATTCAATGAAAGCAAACATTATATATTACAAAAGATATAAAACAAAACAGCTTAAAAGCATAAAGCAAGATGACAGAAGTAAGTTATTGCAATAAATGTAAATAGATGTAATTTTTCTGTTAAGTTGTATACGGTTTAATTTTGAGTTAAAAATAACATACAGCTGTATACAGTCTGTAAGAGACAAAGGTAATACAAGGTGAAGCAAAAAGGTTAGATAAGAAAGAGGAGAGAAATGTTCTTTGGGGAGAAAATATCTGGTGGCTGCTAAAGGGCTCCACAGCCATCAATTCTGGTCGCTCTCAGGCACACTCCGCCAGCCTGAGGTTGTGCTGCCGATTGCTTTGTTTCCATGTGATCTCTCTCATTGCTACTTATTTATGTGGTTGCTTGACATTCCCAAGAGCAATCCTCATTGGGAAAAGTCGGAGGAATTTGTTTCATGGGTATACTAAATAGGAGAGTAGTTTGTTTATTGCACTTGAAGCAAAAATTAAATGTTACATTATTTACAACTGCTTATCTTTATATCTCTTCCTTCTAAGACTTGCAAATAAAAATAGCTTAAAGCAAGGAACGACAAGCGTTAGAAATTCAGGGAGTGAAGGTCCTTCGAATAGTTCTGGTTATTAATAAAATTACTGAATGCTTCTCACACATCTTTGAACATTCCAAATATGGCATTGAAAAAGTTAGATAACAGTCTACTTTTTCTCAGGATTTTATGAGCTTTGCTCTCCTATTTTTAGATTGTATTTGTTGCTTCACTGTGTTTATTTATTTTTTTCCTTGGTTTGGATCATGTGTTCTCAAAGTCATATTTACTAGAGGGGAATAAATCACAATGGAAAGTGAGTTATGGATTGTGGATAAAAGGGAATTGGAGATAGGGGAAGCACTTAACTGATGCTGCAAAGTTGCTAAAGTGCAGTTTCATAGGACTAAATTTACCCTAATCAAGCACACATGGCATTTCAGTTGTTGAAATTGTGTTGCTTTAAAAATAAGTTTTTAATACCAAGAATAGTTCACGTGTGGGAGCTAAGAGAAGAATTAATAGAGTGAAGAGGGTTGAAAGATTGAACCCTGGGATATTTGACAAGATAAATTCTGACAGAAAATGTGAAACTGGGATAATTTATCTGGGACCCTGGGAGCTGTAGCTTAGAATATTCTATACACATTTTTAATTTTCGGAATTCAGTATGCTAATATTTCTACGGGTGAAATGATTTAATATTCAAGAAGAATGACTTTAGAAAATATATAGTGGAATCAGAACTGGAAAATAAGGGGCAGAAAAAATTTAAATGTCCACGTGAGTGAATGTATCTGTTCTATTAGGAAGAAGGACTATAAATACTATCAACATACACACATAAAAATACTTTATTTATTTCATTCTAGAGTGAAAGAAAACTTCAATACCACTTTAATGAGATGAAAGCATGAAAAATAACTGGGCCCCAAACTAAAGACAGATAATAAAAGTTAAAGCTCATGACTCAAACAGGTATTTAGAAATTATGTTCAAAGTAGCATTATTCATAAAAACCAAAAGCTCCAAAAGCAACCCACATGTCTATAGAAGCATGATTTGGTAAACAAAATGTAGCTTATACATGTAAAGAAATATTAGCCTGAAAAAAGAAGGAAATTTTGACACATACTACAACATGAATGAAGTTTGATGACATTATGCTAAGTGAAACAAGCCAGTCCTCAAAAATACAAATGTATGATTCCATATACACGAGATACCTAGAGTAGTCAAATTCACAGAAACACAAGTAGAATGGTGGTTGCTAGGGCTGAGAAGGAATGGAAGGAGGGAGTTAGTTTGATGAGTAAAGAGGTTTCAGTTGGGGAAAATAAAAAAGTTTAAAGATACATGGTGCTGATGGTTGCATAATACTGTGAATATACTTAATGCCACATAACTGTACACTTAAAAATGGTTAAAATAATACAATTGTTATGTGTGTGTATATATACATACATATATATTTATGTTACATATATATATATTTACTTCCCTAAAAATAAGTGATAGCCCAATTTTTAAAACTCTAGTGGCAGGATAAAAATGATCAACTCAGGGAATTCTGAGATTAGAATATTGTTTTAATCAATTACATAAGTAAATTGTCACCTTCACCTGAAGTTGATATGATATACTTATTTTTCCATTTCCACTCTTATATATTTGGAATAATTAAAAATCATATGAAAAGAATTTCAGGTTGAATAATTTGAATAATTTCACATTTGAATAATAAGAATTTCATGAGAAGCATGGGTTTTCATCTAGAAAAGCCAATGTTTAAAAGCATGTAATCCTTCTTATTTTGTAATTCTGAGTAAATAATTTAAAACTGAGGGCAACTTAAATACTATTAAAAATTTCTGTCACTAGGCCAGGTGTGGTGGAGTTCTCCTGTAGTCCCAGCTACTCAGGAAACTGAAGTGGGAGGATCACTAGATCCTGGAAGTTTGAAGCTGCAGTGAGCTATAATCACACCACTGCACTCCAGCCTGGGCGACAGAGCAAGACTACATCTCTCAAATAAATAAATACATGATTTTTATAGGGATTATGCTAATAAATGTTGAGGAATCTGGCATATTTCAGCGAGATCTATTCTGAGCTTCCAGAATGCCACTTTTTAGTTATACCATGGCAATCAAAGAGCATTTTAATAATCTTCAAGCTCATGGTGCTCTGCTTGGACTGTTTAAAGGTTTTGAAACTGTAACTTCATTGTCTCGAATGATAGCCACTAGCCACACATGGCTATTGAGGTGAAATGTGGCTACTCCAAATTGAGATGTGCCATAAATATAAAATGAACATCACATGTCAAAGACTTTGTAAGTAGGCCAGGCACTGTGACTCACACCTGTTATCCCAGCACTTTGGGAGGCCAAGGCAGGCAGGTCGCTTGAGTCCAGGAGTTCAAAATCAGCCTGGCCAACATGGCAAAACTGCATCTCTACCAAAAATACAAATAATAGCCTGGCCTGGTGGCACATGCCTGTAGTCCCAGCTACTTGAGAGCCTAAGGCACGAGAATCGCTTGAGCCTGGGAGATGGAGGCCGTAGTGAGCCAAGATTGCGCCAAGATTGTGCCACTGCACTTCAGCAGGCTGCATGACAGTGCCAGACTCTGTCTCAAGAAAAGAAAAAAGGCTTAGTAAGAAAAAAGTATTCCTGAGTATTTTTAAAATATAAATGGTATTTTGAAATGTTAATATATGGGGTATATTGAATAAAATAAATTATTAAAATTAATATCTGTTTTTATGTTTCTAATGTGGCTACTACAAAGCTTTAACCTGACATTTGCAGAACACATTTGTGGCTTGCATTATATGTAAATGACAGTGAGCTATCCCATAATGTTGTAGCCTAAACATGGCTGAGAATAACAACGAGAGTCATGTTCAAACCAAGATCCATTTGGTCTGGATATACATTAATTACCATAAGTGACCAGCTTTCACTAGATTGGTAGAAACCAGACAATAGGTCACTTGTTTCCAAATCATTGTAGCATCTTGAGAATGGCACCATGACTGCTTGTGCCATTGACCTCTGAGCCTAGCCTTTAAGGATCATATTTCCTACTTTCAGGCCAATTCCCAAATATAAAAAGTAAATCGTGTTTGCAATATGCATGAATTCTTTCAAGTCTCCAGGAAAAACTGAAATAAATTAAAGGACTCGATGAAGAAGAATCTGATTTGAGGGAGTTAACACAGAATCCGAACACGTTTAACACTGATTTGCTTGTGCATCAGATTTAGTGGAAAACAGGGAAGTCAATGCAATCCTAGAAGTTTCAGATTGAAAATCAACAGAAATACATTTTTCTTGTTAATGCAAACACCCCAATATTCCTAAAATTTGCTAGGGGATGCTGAATCAAGGATGCTATTGGTCACTTTTATACATGGTAGTTTAGAGCAACAATACTACAATTTTCTTGAGGTAACAACTATATTCACCATTTTTAATGTTCCCCACTCCTTGCAGTTTTGTGGTCTAAGCTACTGCTACATCATTGGCACTGAATTATTATACACGTTTGATTAAGATGTTTGTCAGGCAGAGATTCAAATTAATTATGCAAAAGATATTAAAATTTAAGAAAAATGCTTTTGGAAAAAAAAAATTGTCCCAGTGTTATGCATTCTTTACTCATAAAAACTTGGTAGGGGACTCCAAATTTCTTACATGTCTCTTGGGAAAGCCCTACATTTCTTACATGGATGCTATTAAAATATAACCTCCATATCCTTGGGATTGGTGACATCTCCTACATAATCCGCACACTCCTTGGTCCCAGCTTTGCTTGAACTTGAAATCTTACACTTCATGACTCCCTCCCTCTTGTTTCACTCCCATGTTTCATGACGTTGAAAACATGGCCTCTATTTGTATTTGACCTGAAATGCCAGAGATGAGGAGCACTAGGTCTATAGCAGAAATCCAAGTGCTACCAGGTGAGTAGTTAAAACTATTGTAAATTAAATCACAGTCTGTACATATAAAATACTATTAAGTGCCTGATATAAATAATATAGTTAGAATTCTTAAATTTCCAGATAGAATTTCTCACGAGATATTCTGATCACATGTTGCTTTTTAAAAGTGGTTTTATAATGCAGTAACTGTAAAGATAATACTAAGAGAAAACTCAACCTACATTAAAGTTATCACTTTCTCATTATTTTTTCCTGGAGTTCTCTTTAATCTCTGTTAAAACTAAATGTTTTTATTTCTACAATATTTGCAAACTTCAAGCAGCTACAAGTATAATGGAGTATGGCTGATGTGGCAAAGGTACTCTGGAATTAGTAGGAATTTGGAGCTATACCTTAGTTGTCATCTATTTCATTCCTGTTTTCAGTAGAGGAATAGATCTGCTTCTTGAGTTACACAAAGTCACATAGCTGATTTCAGATCTAAGATAAGGACTTGGAGTACCTATACCCTAGTGTAGTTAATTCCACTGTTTCATGAAGAGCCTCTTGGCATTTGTTGGCCAAATGAAACCTACAAATTAAAAGCAAACATTCTATTCTCATCAGTTTTCACCTGGGTTACTATAACAGCCTGTGTTTTACTTCTTTTTTACAATCTCTTTTGCTGCATTCATTTTGTACCCAATTATTATTTCCATCAAGTCTTTATCCCATGCAAAACTTCTTCACTAATGACAGATTCAGGTTCAGTGTCCTTATTCTATCCTTGAAACTCTTTACAGTGAAATCTCTCTTTTTTTCTAGTTAATTGTATTACATTTCATTTGGACTCTTCATAGTTATAGTGAAGGATGATGAACATTTAGGAAGTATTAATGTATGATTTGGACATTTTCTATAACTACCTCATCATGCAAATCTATTTACTCTTTTCATGTTTCTAAGTATTTATTAGTTTTGTATAGGATTTTCTACTGTAAAAACTTCATACTATTTTCTGTGTAGCAAATATTGTCACTTTTGGGACTAGTATTTTGGGGAACATTCAGGAAATGATCATCTAATCTATTTGTTCATATAAATATCACTTGCAAAAGACTGTTTAGTTTATAATAAAGAAAACAACAATTTGCAATACTTCTGTCTATCTAAAAGAGGAACCTCTAAAGAGCATTCTTATGACAACTGAAGATATTAGAATATGGCTTGGATATTATATTGTAAATGGTTGAAAATTATTTTAGTCATTATAATGACATTGTAGCTTTGTAAGAGAACATCTCTATTCCTAGGAGTTACATATTAAAGAATTTCTGATGAGACATCACGATATCTATTCCTGGCTTTAAAATAACACCAAAATATGCATGACCACAAATGAAATATAAACAAATACGACAAAATATTAAAATTGTTAAAGCTATTTTGAGGACATGCTTTTCATAATATATAAATTTTTATAACAAAAACAAATAAAAAACCCAAAAGGAGATGCTTTAAAGAGCAATAATGCTCAAAATTCTTCTACCATACATGTCTGGTTGATGACATCATCATCGAAAGCAAGAGCTTCTATGGCAGAGAAGAGAGGATGCATGTTGAGCTATTTCCAGTACTATATTTTCAAATCCATCCCTTTCTACATCATTTTGTGTCACTTCTGAAACACAAGAATGTGGATCTTATTTAATCAATATGATTTTGACACCATCGTTGATAACTATTTTTCTAATTTGAATTCTAATTCTTCATAATAATTTTCCATGGGACAGAGTAGGAGAAAAGTCATATTTATTTTCTGCCAACTTAATATATCAAACTGAGAATTATACAAAAAATTATCTATTGATCATTTTACTTAATAACTACAGTAATATATCTATGAAAATTCATATATTTATTCATGTATTCTTTATTTATTGAATATTTAAGTTGGTCATTGGGGTAAGAACTGTGCATAAAACAGGTAATAAGAAATTATCTCTGTTCTCAAGAATCATAAAACATAGCAGGTGATATAGAGGAGAGACCAGACAATTATATAATGTGTGAAGTAGAACTCCTGCAGTTAGAGAAAAACAAAACTCTTAATTGACTACTATAGAAAGAGACATGGAGGGAATTTATAGACTTAACTGAAAAATACCAGAACTGTTATAGCTTCAGGCATAGCTTCATGCCCTCAGGAATTTGTCTTCATCTCTCAGCTTTTTTTTTTTTTTTTTCCTCCAAGAGCTTCGTTGTCTTTCCTTCTGATCACAGGATTACTCCAGCAGTGATAGGTAAATACCCTACTAGTTTGCAAACCTGGCAGAATAGGCTATCACTGTTTTTAATTTTTCAGGATAAGTCCTGAAACTGGTATCTCAGCACGCTTGCTTATCCGTACAACAAATGCTGTGGCTCTGATTTTCTGGGCCTAGGTTATATTTATCCCTGTTGCCCTGTAATAAGGGAGACTTCTGGAGCAAAATGATCTGAGAATAGGAGCATCAGGGATTCTTAAAGGAAATTTATATGTTATTGGGAAAAGGAGGGCAGTTTATGAATACCAAATAGGCAAATATAGCAGATATTCATTATCTAGAACAAGAAGATGAGACTGTTACAAGGTACTACAGAAAAACATAGAAAAGACACTATATATCCATAATGGAGGTGCCACATGAGTTAAGAACATGAGTACAATGCCTTATTTTAATATTTTTGCATTAAAATCTAAAACAATATAGATGCTGTTCACATTTTTACAAAATAGAGAATAATTATTAATTGCCCATTTATGTTTACTATTCTCTCAATTTGAAATTACATATTTACATCACTAGTAGTAAAAAGCTAGGTATTAAATGTTATGAGCTTAACCAAATTTTAATGTATACATGTATAAGACCCAGATTATGTTTAGGAATTTTAGTGTAGACTCTATAGCCATATAATGTATATATAGTACAATGTTAAGCAATATATATAATCCTATTATATATATATAATCCTAACATATATATGAAAGTATTAATTAAAACCATTCAAATATCAATTGGATGAAGAATAGATTTTGATCTTTATAAACATCACAACACAGCACTTTGAGTTAAAGTTAGGTCTTCATGAAGACTGCAAATTAAGCTAGAGTCATAACAAGAATAGAAACTAAGCTTCTCTGCAAACCTACGATGCGAGAAGGAAAGAATTTTAGGCCGTTTTGTAATGTAAATTTATAAAAAATACGATTTCAACTACTTTCTGGGTGAAATAAATTATTAATGATATTATTACATGAAAATTTTTAGAAAAAGAATCAAAGTTAGAATAACCTGAAACCATTTGAACTAGTATAGGATATTTTCTAAAATATTATTATAATTATAAAATATATTTTCATTAAAGAATGTAAATATACTTTAGACTCAAATTATCTAAATTTTTGGTAAAATTACTCTGTACGGAAGTTTCGGCTTAGAACATTTGAGAACCAGAAAGAAGCGTAAGGATAATTTCCTTGGGATTCTTGCCAAGGTAGAATTGCAAGTTCATATCATTTTATTATAAACATTTACTGTGTGGATAAACTAGATATTTCAAAAATTGGAAAAAAAATTTCTCTAAAGAATAAGCTAGACATCTCCATGGACTAAAAATTGGGAGAAATAAAAATAATATATGTAACCAAATACGCACACATGTTGGACTTTGCTTTTTGTTCAAATAAAAGAGGCTGAGGCTTCCGTTGCTTTAAATCCATGGCAACTGAAAAAAAAAAACACGAAAAGTGAGACACCAGAAGCAGATTCGAAGGTCAGATCCAGGTACTATGAGGAATTTAACCAGTTAGTGAAAAGAACTTTAAAAATGAAATGCCTGCTGCTTGGGACAGTACATACAGAGAAAAAGAAAGAAGCAGCTAGAATCTTACATTAACCCACTCACAGGTTTATTCCCACTTTTACTGTTGGATGGTGTCCCCTAAGGCAGCAGCCTACAGTGTGTAGATGGCGTATTATACAATTCTCAGAACTATCACTCACTTTGGAGTCCAATTAAATGAGTCCATTGGAGTTGCGTAGTGATAGCGTTATGCTGCAGTCCTGGAAATAGCAATTCATTAACATAAATTTTATTTTTTGGCAATTGGATTTAGGATTGAATGGAGGCAACTAAAAAAATTCTATAAAGGAAGAAGCGAGAGTAATACAAGGAGAAGAATATATTCTACTCAAAATGTGCCTAAAACATCGAAGTTCAATAACTAATAAAACCAACTGAATGAAAATCAGACAATAAAAATTGGCTCTACGACAAGAATTAATAATTATATAATGTCTAAACATTTTGAGAGGTAGGAAAGAAAACATATAAATAGACAACAGCAATAAGAAATAATGAATTAAACAGAAATGAAACAATAACAGGGTACTTGAAAGGAGACAGATCTAAGAAAATATGGTCACTGAGATGCTATAACCTCATTTGATGGAAAAAATGTATATATTGGAAACAATCAAAGAGATTAGTGGATTGAAAGAGAGTAGAGGATTATTTCCCAAAAGTATTATAGAGGAAATTAAAGTAACAAAAGAACGGTTAACAGATACCAACAATAGTTTGAAAATAGGCCAAATAAGAGTGTTAGGAGTGCCAAGGAAAGAGAATAGCGGTTGAGAGTTGCTATTTGGAAGATGATTTCCAGGAGTTGTCTAGAATTGAAGGAGGACACACGTTTTCTACCTAAAGGTGAACACCTAGTGCTGGCTTGGAAAGATAGACACAAATGGACAAATGACGGATGGATGAATTAATAGAAATAGGTCGAAATAATAATACATACATATATAGGCATATATGTTTGTAGAGAAATACATAAAAATATAAGCATAGAAATGATATACTTAGACTATCATGCTGAAGCTGCAAAATATATAGGATAAGGAGAAAAATCTTAAAAGTGACTAGAGAAAAAGGCATGTTACCTATGTTTTTTAAAGACAGAACATATCCCCTGCAATAAGAGATATCAGAAGACAATGGAAAAATAATCCAAAATTGTCAAGCAAATTAACTGTAAAATAGAATTCTGTAAATTGATAATAACCTGTTCAGGAATGGCGGGAAATAAAGCATGCAGTCACAGAATTCAGTACAAATATGCTCTCAATGAAAAAATTACTAAACACACACACTCAAAAAGTGAAGTCAATGTGAAGAAATAACTGGCAAATGTAATGAGTTATCGAGTGGTATAAATAATAATAAGTAATTTCTTTATGTTTCAAAAGCAAGTACTAAAATTCTGGATAATGATTCCACAGAAACTAAGGGATATGTTCACTTGTGAGTAAAGCATGCTAAGAATCTTTTGGAACAGTAACAAAGATATTGAGCTCTTTTAGACTTTGTTGAAAATTGTATTGATTATTTGTATTAAGCATATAAGAGTAATTAACTTGAAAAGTGGTGTACACAGTTTTCAAACACCATAGTAAATACCAAGAAAATACAGAAAGCTTTATCTGTCTTCAGAAGCCAGAGAGGAAAAACAAGCCAAGAAAGATCTTGGTATACCAAAACACATGCATACACAACAGGTTTCAGAAATAAATTACATTAAAAAGCAATCATAATAAATTCAAACATACCTAACTCAGTCCAGAAGGGACAGTATCTGAGAGTGTTGAAAAAACAAAAAGCCATTTGATTCTTTAAAATCAACCAAAAACTAACAAATGAGAAGCATACAATTAAAAATCAACAGGTAAAAATAAAACAATGGTGAGAAATGTTTAGTTACATTGCAATCACTTTTTACGCTTCTTACATCTTACACACAAACACACTCACGTAGAATTAACTGGGATAATAATATTAGATACAAGGATTAAAAAATAAAACCATCAATAAGGAAAAAGAGGGTTTTATCCTTGTATTTGGAGACCCAGACCACTGTAATAATAGATGAGGAAAATAAATCACTTTCTCTTTTCCTTTAATTGTTTGCTCAAGCCTGGTGCTGTGACTCACACTTATAAGTTCAACTCCTCCAGAGGATGAGGCTGGAGGATCGCTTGAGACCAGGAGTTCAAGACCAGCCTAGACAACATAATAAGATCCTGTCTCTAAAATAAATAAATGAGTAAATGGGAAAAAAAAAGTTTGTGCAAATGATACTTCTCCAAGAGGCCTACATTCACCTCTCTATTTAAATTGCAACCTATTCCCAGTTAACATACTCCAAATTTTCCTTATGTGCTTTATTACAGCACTATCATTTTCTAATTTTTTAAAATTATGTTTTCTTAATTGTATGAGTGAGATAAGTTTGTGAAAACTTTTATAACCATTTATGTAAATATTAGAAAAATAAGCATTCTCTATGTGAACATAAATAAATATGCAGCAAACATATGAAAAATTGTGATGGTGAGGAGACACTTTACTTTCAGGAATGTAGCTATTTTCAGGGAAGGTGAGAAGAATGTATGTGCAGATTTTAGTAGATCTGTGATTTTTATGTTGATTCTTATAAATGAACTGAAGAAAATGAAACATTTAACATTTGTTAAATCTTTGTGGTAGGTTCACAAGTATTCATGGTTTTATTCTCTAAACTTTTCTGTATATTTGAAATATTTCTAATAGGATGATAATTTCATCTACCATAATTTGGTAAGACTTCAATTCAGCATAGGTTTATAAATTGAATTATATCAAGAATGTTACCACAATTTTTTAAATCTTCAGAGACATTTGCAGAAATTAAAAATAATACTTGCAAAATCTTCAAAAAGTAGTCTGAGAGAAGCCAGAAAACATACTACTGACATTATTAAGCTGACTAGTTTTTAGTGAGTCTACTAATTTAAATGCTACAATGCCCACTATAGCCTACGGTTTGCAGTGGACATTTCCAGAAAAATGATTGCTTTTGTAAAATTAATAAGAAAAGAAAACATGAGAAAGCTAAAATTTGTGAATTACAGATATAACTACTACTTAGAAAATTCAATTTCAGTATTAGTGGTGGCAGTAATCGGAATCACTGGAAATTAAATCAAGATTAGCAACGATTAAAATTATCTTTATAGTTTTTATTAAATGTTAAAGTAAGCCAACTCTTACTTTAAAGGACTATAAATAAGTGGGACAAGTCCCAGACTTGGACAGCAATCGTAATATTATATATTAGCCAGGGATCTCTGGAAAAACTGAATCAGTAGCATGTATTTGTGTGTTTCTCTCCAGAAAAACAAAACCAGAAACACATATATGTATGTGTGTGTATGTGTGTGCATGTGTGTTTGTATGTGTGTGTATATATGTATATACACGTATATATACACATATACATACATATATACATACGTGTATATATATACACACACATACGTATATATACATGTATATATAGATACACACACGCACATATACATATGTGGGGGTAGAGAGAGAAACTAATTTATTATGAGTAATAGACTAATAAGATTATGAAGGCTGTAAAGTCCCTCAATGTGCCTTCTGCAGGCTGGCAATCCAGGAAAGATGGCGGTGTAATTACTTCAGACCCAGTTCAAAAGCCTGAGATGGGGGGAGCTGATTGTGTAACTGTTAGTCCCAGGAAATGAGAAAATGAGACAAGATGTCCCAGCTCAATCAGGCAGGCAGGAAAAAAGGGGCAAATTCTTCCTTCCTACACCTTTTGTTCTATTAAAGCTCTGAGTGGACCGGATGATGCCCATTCACATTGGGAAGGGCAATCTATTTTACTAAGTTCACCAATTCAAATGCTAGTCTCATATGGAAACATCTTCACAGACACACTCAGAAACAATGTTTGATTTGGGAACCCCATGCCCAGTCAAATTGACCCACAAAGCTAACCATCAGGTGTCCACTGCTTGTCAGCTGAGCATCCATGGACACCCCTTAAACCATTCTTAATCTCCAAACAAAGACAGTAACAAGATCATAATTCTGCCTAACATGATGCAACTATCCTGCATACAACCGAAAATGCACTGGCCTTTTCCCAGAAAAGGAAATAGAGTTCATGGAGTCATGTCTACTCTTCTCCTTGGTATCCTGTGACATAAGCCCTATGATGTATCCTGTGACATTAAGTCCTGTGACATAAGTCCTATGATGTAGTCCTATGATGTAGATACGTCTTATGCCACATGATAAGGGAATAAAAAAGGGAAGGAATCAAATATACATATGCACACACACATACACTTATTCATAAAAAAATAAGGAGGAAACACTTATGACCATTACAGTACTTGTTTCCTTGTTTCTATAGCTGATCACATGGTCATAGGTGGTGTTTATAGCTACCTTCTTCTACTACTCATACTGTATTCTCTTTGCTTTCAACATGTACCTCACCTGTTCGTGGCTCTTTTCCTGGTGGGGTGACTCACACCTCCATTCCTGAAGGATTGGGGCCATTACTATTTCTGCTGGATGGGATTGTTGTAGTTTTCCATTGACAGGACATGGTAATACTAAGCCAACGTTGTAACTCAATTCTTTGCCTGTTGATTCAAAGGCATGAAAAGTCCAAGTGGCCTGGCAGTCTTAACTTCCAGTTCAGTTGAAACATTGGGCTTCGTGGTAGAAGCATTTCTCCCTCTAGAACCGAAACCTGTAGACCAGCATAGCATAAAGCCAGGAGAACAGGAAAAAAAAAAAAAAAAAATGTTAGTGAGTCTTACAAGTAAGAGAAAGTAATACCATACACATTTCCACCCCTTGATTCATGGCCCCAAGAATCCTGTCCATGAAAGAAAGGGCACGTTTATTGGACATTGATTCAGGGCATATACAGCCTTCTGAAAAACTTGCTCCAGCCCTGCAAACTATTGGTATGCAGCCGATGTCATAACTAAATCTTTAAAAGGCCATTAGACCAGTATATAGAGCCAGTTCCTTTGGGATGATGGGGAACATGGTAAAACCAGTGAGTTTCATGAGCACGGATGGGTTCATTGCCACCCTTTCTTTGCTGTGAAGTGAGTTCCTTGATTAGAAGCAATGATGTTATGGACTACCCCAATGGAGAAGGCATTCTGTAAGTTCACACATGGTAGTTTGGGCAAAAGCATTGTATGTAATGAAGGCAAATCCATATCAGAATAAGTGCTGATTCCAGTTAGAGCAAAATTCTGTCCTCTCAAGATGGAAGCAGTCAAATTTAATCACCTTGCCACCAGGTAGCTGGCTGATTATCCAGGGGAAAGATGCCATATTATGGAGTCAGAGTTGATCTCTGCTGCTGGTGGATTGGGCACTTAGTGGTGGCCACAGTCAAGCTGGCTTGAGTGAGTGGAAGTCCTTATTAGGGAGTCCATACATAACCTCCATCCCTCCCACCTGGCCACCTTGTTCATAGGCCTGTTGAGTGATGACAAGCGTGGCTGGGAGAAGAGGCTAACTAATATCCACAGAAATGGTTAGCCTATCCACTTTATTATTTAAATCTTCCTATGCTAAGGTCACCCTTTGATAAGCATTCATATTCAAATATCTTCATGTTTTTTGCCCGTTCAAGGACTATCCACATACCTCTTCCCAAAAACTTGTTTGTTACTAATTTTCAAATCATGTTCCTTCGAAGTTCCTGACCATCCAGCCAAATTATTGACCGCAACCCATTAGTTGGTATATAATCACAATACTGGCCATTTCTCCATCAAACAAAGTGAACATCCAGGTACACTGCTCCAAGTTCTGCCCCTGGGAAGATTTCTCTTCACTACTGCCTTCAGGAATATTCCAGGGATGGACTGTAGTGCTGTATTTGTCCACTTTGGGGTGGTGCCTGCATATCCTACAGAACTATATGGAAATCAAGTTGGAGTATTTTCTCCCTGTGCCAACTTATCTTAGGGAACTCCCCATGCAGCCAGAGATGTGGGCTTGGGGATAGAAAACGGTGTATAGCAGGAATGGGAACTTGGGCACTTGGGTCAACAGCTGCTCAAGCCTGATCATGTGATGAAATGTTGCCATAAATACCAACTTTATGGCTTGATGAGTCAGGTAACATCCAGTTCATGGGCAGCTCAGGTTGCATGGTAGCTTGGTGACACATGGTTAAGTACTTAGTCTTTACTCTGTAAAAGGCAGGGTTCTCCAGAGGGACAGAACCAATAGGATATATATATATATATATATATATATATATATATATATATATATATAGGGGAGTTTACTAAGTATTAACTTACAAGATCACAAAGTCCCACAATAGGCTGTCTGCAAGATGAGGAGCAAGGACAGTCAGCCTGAGTCCCAAATCTGAAGAACTTGGAGCCTGATGTCTGAAAGCAGGAAGCATCCAGCATGGGAGAAAGATGTAGGCTGGGAGGCTAGGCCAGTCTCTCCTTTTCACGTCCTTCTGCCTGCTTTATATTTGCTAACAGCTGATTAGAGTTTACCCACCAGATTAAGGGTGGATCTGCCTTCCCCAGCCCACTGACTCAAATATTAATTTCTTTTGGCAACCCCCTCACAGACACACCCAAGATTAATACTTTGTATCCTTAAATCCAATCAAGTTGACACTCGGTATTAACCATCACACTCCAACCTAGTAGCAGGACCAGAGTTGTTTTGGAAAAGCAGAATAGGCCAGGCCTGGGGGCTCACACCTGTAATTCCAGCACTTTGGGAGGTTGAGGT
Organism: Theropithecus gelada; assembly: GCF_003255815.1. NCBI lineage: Eukaryota > Metazoa > Chordata > Mammalia > Primates > Cercopithecidae > Theropithecus > Theropithecus gelada. The sequence goes on from NC_037670.1 coordinate 97,986,852, forward strand.
GGGCGGATCACGAGGTCAGGAGATTGAAATCATCCTGGCTAAAATGGTGAAACCCCGTCTCTACTAAAAATACAAAAAGCCGGGCGTGGTGGTGTGCACCTGTAGTCCCAGCTACTCGGAAGACTGAGGCAGGAGAATCACTTAAACCCAGGAGGCGGAGGTCGCAGTAAGCCGAGATAGCACCACTGCACTCTGGCCTGGACAACAGAGTGAGATTCTGTCTCAAAAAAAAAAAAAAAAAGAAAGAAAGAAAGAAAAGAAAAGTAGAATAATTATCTGCACACAGGCCCTTGCATCAAAATACTACAGGTCCATACTGTGCTTCACCAATAGAATTCTACCAAAGACTCCTCACACTATCCCAATATGCTGGTTCATATGGCCCAATTGCCATGGCAGCTTGCACAGCAGCCTGTACTTGCTGCAAAGCCCTCTCTTATTCTGGACCCCATTTAAAACTAGCAGCTTTTTAGGTCATTCATTAAGTGAGCTGAGGTAACACATCCAAATGAAGAACATGTTCCTTCTAAAATCCAAATAGGACCATTAGAGGTACTGCTCTCTTAATTGTAGGGAGAGCCAAATGCAACAACTTTTTCTTCACCTTAGAAGGGATATCTTGAAATTCCCCACACCACTGGACCTCTAAAAATTCCATTGAGACAGAAGGACCTTGAATTTTAGTCAGAGTTTACTTTTTACCCTCTGAAATACAAGTGTTCTACTAATAAATCTAGAGTAGTTGCTAATTCTTGCCCCCTACATCCAGTCAGCATGATGTCATCAATGTAATGGACTGCTGCCATATCTTGTAGAAGGGAAAGGTGATCAAGATCCCTGTGAACTAAATTATGAGGCAGAGTGGGAGAATTTATGTATCGCTGATGTAGGACAGTAAGAATGTATATCTGGCCTTCCCAGCTAAATGCAAACAGCTTCTGGTGGGCTTTATGGACAGGGATGGAGAAAAAGGCCTTTGTCAGATTAATAGCTGTACACCAGGTACCAGCAGATGTTTTAATTTGCTCAAGCATTAAAACCACATCTGGTACTGAAGTTTCAATTGGAGTAACCACCTGGTTAAGTTTATAATAATGCACTATCATTCTCCAAATTTCATCTGCCCTCTGCAGAGCCAAATATACAAATTGAATGAGGATATGGTGGGAATTGCCACCCTTATACCTTGCAAGTTCTTGATGCTGGCACTAATTTCTGTAATCCCTCAGGGACATGGTATTGCTTTTGATTTACTATTTTTCCTAGGTATTGACAGTACTGTTGTCTTCCGCTTGGCCTTCACCACAATAGTAGCCCTCATTCCATAGGTCAGGGAACCAATGTGGGGAGTTGCTGACTATATCTGTTACAATTATGCATTCTGGAACTGGGGAAATAACCACAGGATGGATGTGGGGACCCACTGGACACACTGTGAGATGAACCTGAGCTAAAATTCCACTTTAAACCATAAGTCCTATTATAACTGGTGGGCCAAAGTGATGTTTTGAGTGTCCTGGGATTAGTGTCAGTTTAGAGTCAGTGTTCAGCAGTCCCCAAAAGTCTGATTATTTTCTTTTCCCCAGTGTGCTGTAAGGGCCAAGGGAAAACTTCCCCTTTGCTCTCTGATGATTCACTGAAAAATCTACTGACAAAACTCAGCTTAATAGGAGGGAAAGTATACAAATTTATCAACATGCAAACGAGGGTTACAAAATATAAGAACTCAAATAAAAGGCCAGATGGTGGACACTTTCATACTCATCTTGTGGTTACAGCAATAATGTGGAACTTGAAGCATGGCAACACCGATTACGCGGGCAAAATAGGTTGTGGGAGAGGGGGAAGATGCCTGACTAACAAAGGTAGCCTTATTGATAGCAATATGGAACAGACAAATCCTAGGCAGACAGGGACAGGTCTCTGGTGAAAACCCAATATTCAAGCCAAGGACAATTTAAATCCTGAAAACACAACTGGCAGTTCCGAATAGAGTCCAAGATCGGAAGGAGAATTTCCATCCCCATCATACCCACTCTCTCTTGATTGCTTACTGCTGAATTATGGCTTTTAACTAATTGAATGGTGCTTTTTCCAAGACCACCCATGGACCAATCAACACATATTCCCCCATTCTAAGCCCATAAAACTGTGGGCTCAGCCTCACAGACAGCAGCCTGATTTCGGGTCCCCTCTCCCTGCTGAGAGCTTTCTTTCTGTTGCTCAATAAAATTTCACTCAGCCTTACTCACTCTCTGGTGTCCGTGTACCTTATTCCACTTGGTCTTGGGACAAGAACCCAGAACTTGCCAAGCTGCGGGCAGCGGGAGTAGAAGAGCTGTAACCCTCCCTCCTGCTCTGTGAAAAACAGGAGAAGGAGCCACTGGGTGCCACTCCCTCCAACTCACCAAACAATGGGAGAGAAGAAGGAAAGTCACTGGATGCCACTCCCTCCTGCTCACTGAACTACAGGAGAGAACAAGCTCCAACATTGTTATGTAGATGAAACCTCACAGATGGCGGTCCTTAGAAAAAAAAAAAAAAAATAGATGGTAAATATTCCTTTCAGAATTTTGAAGGTTTCCGACTCTCAGTTATAACTTTCTGAGATCCAGACAAGGGAGAGCCTCTGAAAAGTCCTGATTTTATCCATGCAGATTTTCCTTTACAGATGTAAATATATTCCACAAAGGACAGCTTTTCAGTTACTCTTATGTTTGTAGCCCTTCTGGATAAGCATGTTGAAATATGTCAAAGAAGTATATTTGTGAGTGAATTATTTTGGTTTCCTTGAGCATAATTATCCTGATAAAATGCCATAGGTCCTTTGGGGAAAGGTTAGAAAAAATATTAACATTATAATATTTTGGAGGTGCACAGGGGCCGTTCCTCAAGAGGACCTGGAATAGCCTTCATTCAAGGAATTCTAGGTTTGTAAACTGATTCAAGTATGGAAAATGATTGAAGGGCCATGACTCAGGTTAGACTTTTGTTCACTTACCCTAGAACTTTTCTGCTTGCACAAGAAGACTTCAAAAAGATCATGAAAAACATGAAAGTAAAATATAAAAATTAAAAACATTGACTTTATTTTCCAACATAAACTCCACCAGTCAAGATGTGTTTGTAAGCAATGATTCCAATCATTTAGTCCATCCTTAAAAGACTGAGGGTTTTCAGAATTTAGCCATGTCAGTTTAGTCTCTACATTAGTAACTAAAGAAAAGTGAGTAATTTTGCCTTTAAAGATTTTTTTAAGGTTTGAAAACAAAAAGATGTCAAAGGAGTCAAATCAGGACTATAAGGTGGATAATTAATGATTTCCCATCAAAACTCTTGCAAAATTGCCCTTATTTAATAAGAGGAATGATCAGGAGCATTGTCATGGTGAAAAAAGACTCTCTGGTTAAGCTTTTCTGGGAGATTTTTTGCAAAAGCTTTGGCTAACTTTCTCAAAACTTTCTCAAAATAAGCAAATACATTTTTTTTTAAACTTTCTAGAAAGTTTACAAGCAAAATACCTTTAGCATTCCAAAGACTGTTACAATGATCTTTGCTTTTTAGCAGTTCACTTTTGCTTTGACTGGACAACTTCCACCTCTTGGTAGCCATTGCTTTGATTGTGCTTTTGTCTTCAGGATGTTATACCCAGACCGTTTGTTCCCCAAAGAAGACCACCAGAGTCCAGAGTCAAAGCCAAGCAGCAAGGATCTTTACTACAAGTTCGAACCTGGTCCCTCCATTCCACAACATACAAGAGGGCCCCGAACAATGCGAGCGCTTGCTTTTTTATAGCCTGAAAGTTACAGGGGAACAAAGGAATTCTTTTGGTTCCCGCGCTTTCAGTAAAACTTTGAACGGCTGCCTCCTTATCGGAGACTTTCCAGGTGGTGTTTGTACTGGGCTCAGGAAGTTTGAGAGATATATGGCGATATGTGGTGGGATGGGAGGATGGGATGTGTTTGTACTGGGCTCCGGAAGTTTGAGAGCTATATGGCGATATGTGGTGGGATGGGAGGATGGGATGTGTTTGTACTGGGCTCAGGAAGTTTGAGAGCTATATGGCGATATGTGGTGGGATGGGAGGATGGGATGTGTTTGTACTGGGCTTGTTTGTTTTGAGCCCAGGGCTGAGGAATGTGCCCGGCTCCTTTCATTCCCCCTTTCTTTTCAGGTATCTCTAGAGCCAATCTTGGGTCTTATAAGTCTGATTCTGTTTCGGCGTTTACAGGTTGGTATTGGGCTCTGAGGACCATGAGTTGTACAGTGTCAAACCTTTCTCTAATGAACCACAAAATTCTGTTAACAACACAAGGTCCTACGGTAAGCAGAACTAGTAGACTCACCAGGGGTCCAAGGAAGGGGGCTAATAGAGAAAACATAGATGAGTTCCACCATTGGTCTGCAGCTGAAGCAAACTGCCGTGTTCTTACTTCTGTGCTTAACTTGTGTAACTGTTGGACCCAGTCCTCCACAAGTCCTGATTCATTTATGTAGAAATAACAGTCTTCCTTTAGAAACATACACGTACCCCCTTTTTCAGCAGTGAGTAGGTCTAAGGCCCTCCGGTTCTGCAAGGTTACCTGTGCTAGGGACGTGAGCTGCCGCTGGAGGGAGGCAAGGGACTCAGCTGACTCCTCCATAGCAACGGCAAATTGTTGGTACAGCTTGTTACTTTCTATGAGGGTGTGACCTAGGGCCCCCCCCGCCAGTCCGGCTGCCATGAAGGATGTGGTGAGGGAGATTCCTGCAATGAGGGGGAGAAATATGGCTCATGCAGGTCTCGGTCTAGGGACTGGGTGAATAACAGCACTAGTCCAGTTACCGGTATACCCTAGGAACTCGCCGGCAGTAAGTAGAGTCAACCGGGGAACTAATGTGACAGGAAGACACAGTAGGTTGGTAACAGAGGGGCTTGATAGGTTTTTAGATAATGTTCCATTACACCAGAAGAATATGCCTGACGGAGCCCTTAAGGTGATATTAGGGGGCGTTGCAGTGATGCTGCAGAGGCTGGAATTAGTTCCTGAGAAACAGTAGGGAAACTTTTCTTGACTGGGGTTTAGGTATAGTGGCACGTTAGGTATAGGGGTATATGAGAGGTTTCGGTGGTTGTTAGCTTGGGCAGAGGTAGAGGATCCCCATGGCAGGGGGACAGCGGTTAGCGGTGGACGCCCTAGAGTGGCACACAGAAAGCAGCCAGACAGGCTGTGAAGTCCTGTAAGGTTAGCAAGTTCTAATCCTTCTTGCAATAATTTTAACCAGGAAAAAGGACGTAAGTCTCATGTCAGGCGGTTTTCTTGTCGCTGGATATTTCCGTAGACCAGGGGCCGTACCTGCACTAGACCCCGCCACAGATAGAGGTGACTGCTAGGCCATGTGGAGGCGGAGGAGTAGTATACAGCCCCGTGTTGAGGTGTGGTCCAGCGGGAGTTCCAGGGGTCTCTAACTACCCATGTATATGAAAAATCTCCATCTCATCTACGATGGAAGGACCATCTGGGATCTATCTGTTCTTTCCCACCCCACCATTGGAATTTATGGACGTTACAATAGTTATAAAGGCAGCCGGCACTTTGGTGCCACCAATAGTGCTTACAATTGTATTTAGTCTGATCATACTCGAAGCATATCATTGGTGCCACTGGTTTGGCTATTGGGAAGTCAGTAAAATTTAGTAAAATTGGGCTATTGCACCCTGAGGAGGGGCAATCTGCACTGGCCACTAATTTCCCGGGCTTATGAGGTTGCCCAGGGTGGGTTTGGTTTTCATAAAGCCAGAATCTCCAGACAAAGGGATTAGGAGCTGGCTTTATGTTTTCCCCAGCGGCCACTAGGGTGACTAACGTTAGAGTCAGACTACCTAACTGCATGTTTGCAATGAGCTATGCTGTCGGCGCAGGGTGAGTTTTAGGGGGTTGTTCTTAGCTCTGTCCACAGTCCACGTGTCCGGTGCTTCAGCCGCCGTCGTGATTGGCCCCAGAAGGTCGGAGGTTGGGTCCACTGGCTTGACGTGGGTGTAGTGGATCCACGACGCAATGCCTTCTACCTTCAGGGCGGTGGGTGTGGTCAGGAGTACTTGGAGTGGTCCTTTCCACCTGGGCTCTAGGGTCTCTTGTCGGTGTCGCTTAACCAGGACCCAGTCTCCTGGCTGGTATGGATGGGGTGTCGGTGGGGGGCTGGTCTCATATAGCTCCTTCAGCTTGGGCCAGATTTCTTGGTGAATTTTCTGTAAGGCTTGTAGGGAAAATAAGAATTCAGAGACATTTTCTGTTTCAGACTTAAGCAGATCATCTTTTAAGCTAGGAACCAGGGGTGGAGGTCTGCCATACATGATTTCGTAAGGGGTAAGGCCCAGTCTGTAAGGGGTATTACAGGCCCGGAACAGAGCATAGGGGAGAAGGACCACCCAATTAGCGCCAGTCTCCATAGTCAATTTAGTTAAGGTCTCTTTTAAGGTCCGATTCATCCTTTCTACCTGTCCTGAACTCTGGGGCCTGTAAGCACAATGTAGTTTCCAATTTGCCCCAAGGATGGAAGCCAAATCCTGACTTACCTTAGCGACGAAAGCAGGCCCATTATCTGACCCTATCTGGATGGGGAAGCCATACCTGGGAAGGATATCTTCCAGAATTTTCTTTGCTACGACCTGAGCAGTTTCTCTTTTGGTTGGGAATGCTTCAGTCCACCCTGAAAAAGTATCTACAAAGACAAGTAAGTACCGGTATCCGTACTTTCCTGGCTTTATTTCAGTAAAATCTACTTCCCAGTAGATACCGGGCCTGGTTCCCCTGAGCCTTGTTCCTGTTGCAGCTTGAGATTGGGGGTATGCGTTGTTAAGCTGGCAGACTTTGCAACTTGTCACGATACTGCTGGCCATCTCAGCTATATGTCTGATTTTGAGCTTGGAGCGTCTGATCAGGTCTATCATCCACCGGGCACCCAGGTGGGTGGTTCGGTGGATGTGTTCTAACACCTGTTGTCCTAATTTTTCTGGTAGGATGGTTTGGTCATTAGTATCAGTCCACCACCCATTCTGGATTTGTTTCAGGGGAAGTTTGTCAATCCACTGGAGATCTTGTTCTGAATATTCAGGGAAATATGGCAAGTCCCGGGGGCCTGGGTCAGGGAGCTGGAGTGCAAGGAGTTGGCTGGGAGCCTTCGCCACATTCCTTGCAGTTTGGTCTGCCAGAAAGTTGCCTTGAGCAGTTGGAGTAGTTGGTTTCTGATGCCCTGGGCAATGCACAATGGCTAACTTTTCTGGCCTCCATAGGGCTGTTAGCAGGGCTAGGATCTCTTGCTTGTTTTTTATCTCTTTTCCTTCAGCCGTCAGTAACCCTCGCTCCCTGTAAATGGCCCCATGTATATGCGCTGTTGCAAAAGCATATCGGCTGTCTGTATATACTGTCAGCTTCTTCCCCGCCCCTAAGGTAAGAGCTTGGGTGAGCGCTATCAGTTCGGCCTTCCGGGCCGATGTCCCCGGGGGCAGGGGTTCCGCCCAGATTACCTCAGTCTCTGCAGTCACTGCCGCTCCAGCGTACCTCTGGCCTTGATGCATGAAGCTGCTCCCATCAGTGAACCAGACGAGGTCGGCGTCAGGAAGTGGGCGGTTCTGCAGGTCTTCTCGAACTCCATGCACCTGAGCTAGTATCTTGGTGCAGTCATGGAGTGGGGCATCCAGGTCCGGGTTGGGCAGCAGCGAGGCAGGGTTTAAGGTCGTTGGGGGCAGGAAAGTTATCCTGAGAGGATTTAGTAGTAGTCCTTGGTAGTGGGTGAGCCGGGTGTTACTCATCCATCGATTAGGTGGCTGTTTGAGTACACCTTCGATGGCATGTGGAGTAACGACCTGCAATTCTTGTCCCATGACAAGTTTATCAGCATCTTGCACCATCAGAGCCGTGGCCGCAATCATTCGGAGACAAGGGGGCCACCCGGCCGCCACTGGGTCTAACTTCTTTGACAGGTAGGCAACTGGCCTCCGCCAGGGGCCTAAGTTCTGAGTTATTACCGCCTTGGTGACACCCTTATTCTCGTCCACGTATAAGTGGAAGGGCTTGGTAACATCAGGTAGTCCCAGTGCAGGCGCAGAGAGTAGGGCGGTTTTAATCTGTTGGAAAGCCGACTTGGCTTCGTCTGTCCAATTAAATGGCTGCTGCCCCCGGGTTGCCTGATACAAGGGTTTAGCCAGTTCTGCGAACCCAGGTATCCATAGTCTGCAAAATCCCGCCGACCCCGGGAATTCCCTCACTTGTCGGGTGGATTGTGGCCTGGGGATCTGCAGAACAGTTTGTTTCCGGGCATCTGTTAACCAGTGCTGCCCTTCTTTAAGCAGGTACCCTAGATATGTTACTTCTGGCTTACAGATTTGAGCTCTCTTTGCCGAGGCTCGGTAGCCTAGATTTCCCAGAGCTTGTAAGAGACCCTTGTCCCCTTGGATGCAAGCTTCTTGGGTCTCAGCAGCAATTAGGAGGTCATCAACATACTGTAGTAAAGTTATTTCAGGGTGTTTACGTCGGTACTCACCCAAGTCTTCATGGAGGGCCTCATCGAACAGGGTAGGAGAGTTTTTGAATCCCTGCAGCAGCCTGGTCCATGTCAATTGGCCACTTATGCCCCTATCAGGGTCATTCCACTCGAAGGCGAAGAGCTTTTGGCTCTGAGGGGCTAAAGGCAAACTGAAGAAAGCATCTTTCAAATCTAAAACAGTGTACCATTGATGTTTAGGGTTTAAGGTACTCAGGAGGGTATACGGGTTAGGCACAGTTGGATGTATGTCTACAACCCTCTTATTGATTTCTCTTAAGTCTTGTACAGGTCTGTATTCTCCACTTTTAAGTTTTCGTACCGGCAACAATGGAGTATTCCAGGGCGAGTGACATGGGCGAAGGACCCCTTGGTCAAGGAGCCGGCGGATATGCGGGGCAATTCCTTTCTTGGCCTCTAGGGGCATCGGGTATTGGCGTACCCACACAGGGTCTGTCCCAGGCTTAAGTTCAACAAACAAGGCAGGACGGTGTTTTGCTAGTCCTAAGCCCCCCATTTCCGCCCAAGCTTCTGGATATTGCTGGAGCCAGGTTGCTATGTCCTGGTCAGGGGCCGCTCGCTCCTGGTGGAGCCGGTACTCATCTTCTAGGGTTATAGTCAGGACGGACACGGGCCGATTGTGGGAGTTGGTCACGACCGGCCCCTCAGGGAGGAAATGGATCTGTGCTCCCATTTTAGTTAGCAGGTCTCTCCCTAATAGGGGACAGGGGCTCTCAGGAATGACCAGGAAAGAATGGGTTACATTCTTGGCTCTGAGGTTTACTGTTCTTTGTGTTGTCCATGGGTATTTCTTAACTCCTGTGGCCCCTTGTACCCACGAGGACTTGGAGGATAATTTCCCATTAGTTTTAACTAAGACTGAGTGCTGTGCTCCCGTATCGACCAAGAACTGGACTGGGGACCCCTCCACTTGCAAAGTTACCCTAGGTTCGGGGAGGGGGTCCGAATCCCGTCTTCCCGAGTCTTCGTCTTGAGTGACTAGTACGGGTGTAGACCTAGGGGGTCCCTGTCCTCGTTGTTTCTTTTTGGGGCAGTCTCTTACCCAGTGGCCAGCCTCCTTACAGTAGGCACATTGGTCTTTGCTCAGATTATTATGCCTGGGGGGCCGCCTAGGTTGGGTGTACTCTGGCTGTAGATGCTCTTTCTGTACCACTGCTGCCAGGACCTTGGTCATTTTTTCAGTGGCCTTAAATTGCCTTTCTTCTGGAGTATCTCTGTTATTGTAAACCCGCTGGGCTATCTGAAGGAGGTCCTGAATCCGCATTCCCTCCAAGTCTTCTAATTTCTGGAGTTTCCTTTTAATATCTGGGGCTGCCTGATTTACAAAAGACATTACAACAGCTGCCTGACTTCCTGGAGCCTCTGGATCTATGGGGGTGTACTGTCTAAAAGCTTCCATTAATCTTTCTAAGTAGGTGGCTGGGCTCTCTGTCTTTCCCTGCAGAATAGAATATACTTTGGCCAAATTAGTGGGCTTGTGAGCAGCTGCCCGGAGACCCGCCATTAGAGTCTGGCGATAAAGGTGTAGCCGTCCCCTACCTTCTGCCGTGTTGTAGTCCCACGCCGGCCTGGTCAGAGGAAAGGTCGCGTTTATGAGGTCGGGGTTGGCAGTCAGTTGACCATCGTCCCCCGGGACCAGCTTTCTAGCTTCTACCTGTATTCTCTCTTGCTCCACCGTGGTGAACAAGATTCGGAGGAGCTGCTGACAATCATCCCAAGTGGGCTGGTGGGTGAACATGACACTATCCAGTAAAGCCAGTAAATCTTTGGGGTTGTCTGAAAACCGAGCACTCTGAGTCTTCCAGTTATACAGATCACTGGTGGAGAATGGCCAGTACTGGAGCCTGGGGATTCCTGTGTCATCTGGGGGTCCTATTTCCCGAAGGGGTAAGGCCACTGTAGAGTCAGGCGGCTGGGGAGGGCTAGCCCGTGAAGTGCGCCCTCGCATCCGCCCCGCCGGCCCTTCAAAGTTACTTTCCCTTTCAGCGGGCCCGTGTGTGCCAGCCGCCTCCCCTCCGCCTGCTCCCTCCCGCGGCTCAGCCCGGGGGGTGGGTCTGGGTGCGTCGGCCCCCTCCCGTCGGCCTGCTCCCTCCCACGGCTCAGCCCGGGGGGTTAGGGCCTGGGGACTGGAGGGGTACGGAGGGGGTTCTGTGAACAGTGGGTCCCCGCTATCAGGTAGAACAGGATGGGGGGGGCAGTTGGTTGCTTGGATTTTAGTGGTCAAGCAACCAGTGCCTTACAGGGTTCAGGGGCTATTCAGAAAGGGGACAGCCAAGGAGGCGGGTTTTCAACAAGGTCCTGCCATATGAGGATATATGGGATTTGATCTAAGTGGCCCGCACACCCAGGTAGGAAAATCTTGGACTTTAGTGATGACAGCAGGTCGGAACGTCCCTTCGGGTGGCCACCCTACATCAAAGGCAGGCCATTCGTAGCGACACAGAGTAATTAGCTTTACTTTCCTGATTTCTATACCACGATCATGGCCCCTTGCTCTAACTTCTTTGAAATTACTTGTAAGGAGAGATAGAGGAGTGCTCTGGGTATTACCCATCCTGTAATAATTTGTAGTCTCTTCCTGTAAAGGAATGTGGGTTAGAATCCCTGTAAAGGAAATCTGATCTGACTTATTAATGATATCTAGTCGCAGGCGTGCTTTGGCAGCCCAGGTCAGAGACAGCTGCTGCCTAGATCGCAGACGCGCTCCGGCAACCCAGATCGGAGACAGCTGCTGCCCAGACCGCAAACGCGCTCCGGCAGTTCAGATCGCAAGCGCGCACCAGAAGCCCGGGTCAGAGTTAGCTGCTCGGGTCGGGATCGTGCTGGGGCAGCCCAGATCAGAGACAGCTGCTGCCCAAACCGCAAACGCGCTCGGGGCAGTTCAGATCGCAGGCACGCGCCGGAAGCCCGGGTCAGAGTTAGCTGCTCGGGTCGCGATCGTGCTCGGGCAGCCCAGATCAGAGACAGCTGCTGCCCAAACCGCAAACGCACTCAGGGCAGTTCAGATCGCAATTTAGATCAGACGAGAGCCAGGGGACGTCTCCCACCAGTCTCCGCTGGCCGTCCTATAGCGCGTCCGCCAGAACTGTGCCAGCTCCAGTTTCAGACCTCGCAAGTCACAGATTCAGATTCAGAACAGACACAGACAGACAAACAGAGACGAGCCAGCTCACCTATCAGTAGATCAATCCTAGCAGATCCATTGACCAGGGGTCTGGTGGGCTTGGGGAATCCCGGACGAGCCCCCAGATGTTATATCCAGACCGTTTGTTCCCCAAAGAAGACCACCAGAGTCCAGAGTCAAAGCCAAGCGGCAAGGATCTTTACTACAAGTTCGAACCTGGTCCCTCCATTCCACAACATACAAGAGGGCCCTGAACAATGCGAGTGCTTGCTTTTTTATAGCCCGAAAGTTACAGGGGAACAAAGGAATTCTTTTGGTTACCGTGCTTTCAGTAAAACTTTGAATGGCTGTCTCCTTATCGGAGACTTTCTAGGTGGTGTTTGTACTGGGCTCAGGAAGTTTGAGAGATATATGGCGATATGTGGTGGGATGGGAGGATGGGATGTGTTTGTACTGGGCTCAGGAAGTTTGAGAGATATATGGCGATATGTGGTGGGATGGGAGGATGGGATGTGTTTGTACTGGGCTTGTGTGTTTTGAGCCCGGGGCTGAGGAATGTGCCCGGCTCCTTTCAAGGATTGTACGGGTAAAGCCATGTTTCATCTCCAATTACAAGTTTTCAAAGAGATGCTTTAGTATCTCTATCCCACTTGTTTAAAATTTCCATTGAAAGCTTGGTCTGGTCTGCAGCTGATCTGGGCACAACAGTTTTGGCACCAATCAAGTGGAAAGTGTGTCCAAGTTTAATTTTTTTAGGCAGAATTGTGTAAGCTGAAACAATTGAGGTGTCTATGGTGTTGGCTACTGCCTCTGCTGTTAATTATTGATCTTTTTTAACTAGAGAATGCAAAAGATAAATTTTCTATGAAAAATTGACTAGTGGTCCTCTGCTGTGGGCCTTGTTGTCAAAATTGTCTTGCTCCTTCTTAAAGCAAGTTATCTATTTGTAAACTGCTATTTTATTCTGGGCATTGTACCCATCAACTTTTTGTAAAGCATCAGTGATTTCACCATTCTTCCACCCAAGCTTTACCATAAATTTGGAGTTTGTTCTGACTTCCATTTTGGCAGAATTAATTTTGAGAGCAAAATTAATTCCTATTAGAGATAAGGGCTATTTTCAAACTGATGTCTTAACCTCCTTAGTGCCTCAAATTAGATCCTGTAAGACATGCCATAATGTTAGTACAAGTTTATTTTGGTGCAAACATTTTTGAAATTCATGCCTAGTTTTTTCATAATATGCTATTAAATAAACTTTTAAAAGACTCCTTGTACAGATTAAGTAATGATTTAATAGATTTTCTATTTCATGTCTAGAAATGCCATGATCAGTAAGCCTAGTCCATAGGTCAGCATAAGTCAGACTATTATGATTGTTGCTTTAACTCTGCTGTCCATTACAGTAGCCAGGTAACCAGCTCTACCTTGTAGGTGGTGGCTGAGTGGATCCCACTCCAGGATCCAATTACTCCAATTGCCTTTAGGCTTCTCAATTCAGTGACTACAGTTCCCACTCGGAGGTCTGGCCTACAGACAGTGATCACAGAGATCTTTGAGGATGACAGGGCTCCACTCACAAATTTATTACTCGCATTATTGGTGAAAGGTATGCCTTCTGGACTCTCCCACTATGAATAAGTAGGCCTTAAATGACAGATCTACCCTAACATTACAATATATCTCTAAGCCTTTGTATTTCTTCTACATTTCAATAAGGCATGTCAAGGATTTTCAACTTTCTCATGCTGGGCTACCATTTGGTCCATATCTCAGCAGTTAACCAACCAACCTGTTAGAACCAAACTCCACAAGCTGCAACATTTAATACAGAACTTTTACTTAATGAGTTCATGCCAAATTCGGCCTGATCCAACATTAACTTCCTTCCACCATTATCCCACATCCATAGTTATCAATTCCTGTACATGTTCTCCAGATTTCTTTCTGTGTAAATTAAAAACTCAAGTAGTTTGTTTGAGTTTAACATACTTCCTCATGGATCACACATTGTATCTCACCTTTAGGAGACTGATGAGATTGGAGTCTAATTATAGGTCTAGAAGCAAAGAGCGGGGGTGAGGGTTGGTTCTGCAGAGAATCAGCATTGTATGGCAGCTGCATTGTATGGCAATTGCCTTGGGGAAGGTCGGTGTAAGGTCAGTCTTTTATAACTATAGAGGCCGAGAGACCAGTACCACTGTGGGTGGGAATACTGCTGTCACTGTGGGTAGAAGAGGCCAATTCTGCTGGGAGTTGGGGAGATCTCTTTTACTGGTAATGAAGACTCACCAGAATTTAGGGGCTCAATGTCCACAGCTTCATCAGGATCTCTCCCACATGTTCCCTTTCCAACTTAGAGGATCCGATTCTTTTTTGATTAAATGCCTTCATTTAATTAAATGCCTTCAATGTAGACCTCCTGCCAGACTGAAGCTCAACTTGCTTTGTAATTCAGCCAGTTTCAAGATAATGTAGATTTTAATTGTTGACAATTTCAGTCCTGCAACTCTAGGAGATAAGGCTATTCTTCAGGGCATACATGGAAGCTCTTAAGTCATTTATGCAGCACTTGAGCTGGGAATTCAAATCCTTAACTTATCCTTTTCTCTTACCACTTGATCAGCAACATCAGGAACTACCAATCCTTGTCATTCTATTAGTTAGTTTTCTGAAAATCTTCAAAAGTATTTTATACAGAGGTATTTTGCTCTTTGCTTCTTGTAAGTAGTTGATTAGGAGTATCCAATGCAGATATTTTCTATATCTCTATTAAAATTTTAGGTCATAGTCTCTCAGTGCTCCCTTTACTCCTGAGAATAAAGTTATTAGTGTCTTGAAATATTATCAAACACAGAATTGATTCTAGAGACTCCAGAACCAATTTTGAAAACTCATCTTTAAAATTAGGTTTCTCTAGAACCAATCGTGTTTCCAAAATCTGTGTTAATCAGGGCTCTTCAGAGGAACAGAACAGATTTATTATGAAGAATTGATTTGCAAGATTATAGAGGCTGAGAAGTCTCACAATGTGCTTTCTGCAAGCTGTTGACCCAGGAAAGCTGATGGAATAATTTAGTCCAAGTCTGAATGTCTAAGAACTAGTGAAGTAGTTGCTGAATTCCTATCTGAAGGCTGGAGAAAATAAGATGAGCTCAGTCAGGCAGGTAGGAAGCAAAAAGAAGCAAGTTCTTTCTTCCTGCACCTTCTGTCTTACTCAGGCCCTCAGTGGACTGGGTAATGTTCACTCACAGTGGGGTGGCAATCTACTTTATTGAGTCCACAGATTTAGATGCTAATTTATGCCAAAACTCACCCACAGAGACACCCCAAAATAATGCTTAATCTGGGTATTCTATGGCCAGCCAAGTTGACATACAAAACTAACCATCACAGATGTAATAGGATAATTCCTCATAGAGATAGTTAATTTTGTCACAATTTTTCTGTCAGCTTATGCATATACTCTTCACAAACACAGAGAGTCTGTATATCCTTCTCCTCCTGGCAAGCAGTATTAATTATCATCATAAAAACTGTTGTGTATTAATTACAGAAAATATTTGAATTATACTTTAGGAAGTATGTAGTCATCCCTGATTTCTAGCGGCTGAAGATCCTGAGGCTCAGGAACCTAGGCATAGAATACAAAGCAGACAGAAGGCAAAGCATCTTCAATCCTTTCAGGAAATAGAAAAGAGCAATATGGTATTTAGAATGTCCTAACTGAGATGTGTAGGGGAAAAGACAGGAATGTTTTCTTGGGGTAGCTGTGGTAGGAATGTATGTCCCAATCAGGCAGCATTGGGGGAGAGCAATTCAACCACTGTCTTTTCTGAATCTAAACAATTTTACATGACATTTCTATCATATAGAACGCATTTCTAATATTCTTCTACGAGAATAATGTCAGTATTTTTCTTAAGTGTCAGTATAATATTTATGTAGAATTGTTATTAAACCCTTTAAGCATTCTAAGAAGTCTGTGGCTCCCATGTTTACCTTCTTTCCTCTAAAATGTGTATTACATACACATATGTTTGGTAGGGGAAGTCTTTTTGCAAAAATCTCATTTGGTGTTTTTGCCTCACATGACTTTTTGTGTCTGTGTATATCTTCACATACCTGTGTTTTTCTTCTCTATTTGATTCAAATATTAGTCCTTGTAACAAAAGAGCATTTTTCTTTATAGAGTTAATTTATATGTTCATTAATTGATAAATTCAAGGAATTTAAAGTAGCAGTAATTTCCTATGGAATTTATTTTTATGTGACTTGTACTATGAGATACGTTTCTTCAAGTGGATTGAAATGGAGGTATTTGAATAGGACGAAATGTCAGGGGATAATAATCATACTGTAGATATGGTGTCTTTTCCTAAAAGGTTACGTAAAAAGATGAAGTGTAACTATATTAAGCAAGCAAAACATATTTTAACTTACATTTGCAAAGTAATCTTCAAACTTTGCTCAACAGATATTTTTTTGTTTGGTTTAGTGTTCCTCTTCACTTGACTCTCTGCCAGCCTATTTTTACTGTAGGTATGAAGATATTTCAGGGAACCAGGGTTGTCATTTACAGAAAGATTAGAAAAAAAAGGATTCATTTTGGCCAAAACGGATGAGTTCTTTTTCTTAGTTGTGCCTATCACTGTCCACCTACTTGAGTTGAGACTTTCCTAGTCCCGGGCCTTCCTTGAGTGGCTTCTAAGAGATATTATCTATTCCCATTCTACTTCTATTACCTGAATTTAGGAATAAAGGATAAGAGTGCTGGTGATGATAATGGATATTTTAAAACACCAAGAAAGCACTTAATGTATACCAAATACCTTATATTAATTATTATATTTAACTTTCATTACATTCTTTTGGATTCAATAGCATAATTACTGCAAATAATACAGTTGAAGTTTACAGAGATGCTAAGTAACCTGTAGATGTCATGTAGCTAGAAAACACAAAAGGTAGATTTCAAATTCAGGGTTGTTTGATCTAGTGTCCAATCTTGTTCCAACTGAGATCTCAACGATGCCTCCTTACCATTCATTTGAATGAAACAAAAAATTAGTTATGGCAAGTCTCATTTCCATAGCAACAAGAGGGTTTCCCCATTCATCCCTGTCCTCATCTCTGGTTCTCTATTGGTAACTCTTTTTATTAGTTTCTTATTTACCATCCCAATATTTTGTCTTGAAAATATAAGCAAAATCTAAATATATATTATTATATTTCCCCATTCTTAAACACAGCTTTTCTAACCAGATATTCTCTTTCACTTTGCTTTTTTAGTTAAACCCTGGAACTATTCTTACGGCAGTCTACAAAATCCATTCTCATTTTTTTTCTTTATAGCTACATTGTATTCATTATTACTTAATGGAATTTTCTCTCTAATAGTCCTTGGCTTCATATCCACAAAGCTATGTATTTTTTTATTAATTGGGCAGTATCCTTCTTTGACTTATGGCAGTTATCAAATTAATTTTGCAGAGGAGGTAAATGAAAATAAAAGAGGTTATCTTCTTTGTAAAATGGGGGAAATAACATATATCTTAGAGTATCATATTAAATGAATTCATTTGTTCATTCTAAAATCATTTAAAACAGATATCTCAAAGACTCAGCAAGGTTATTGAAAAAAGGTATAATTATTGAGAAGCAAAGAATTTAATTGATAAATTAGAAGACAGAAATACCTAAAGGTAGGCATGGAATACCAACCATACCTACCTTAATCACACCTTGGTCTTTATCACAACTTGGTCTTAAAGAAACCTGTATTTGAAGTCTTCTCTGCTACTTACTATATCCACAAACATAGATAAGTTGTCTAGCCTCTTTCATTTTTCATTTATCGCCTCTATAAAATGGGGAAAATAACATGTATCTTAGAGGATCATTATAAAGATGAATGAGATGATTAATATAATTCTAAACAGTATGTGATATATAGTAGGTACAATAATTACAATTTTACATCTTCCTCGTATAATTTTATCAATGAATTGTTTAAAGCAAAAATGTATTTCTTGGAATATATCAATGTGGTTTCCTTTTCAGCTATTATGTAGTCTCTGTTCTTCTGTTGGATCTTTTTCTCTGCAAGGCTCCCGATGATTTTACAAGAGACAACATAAGTGATCAAGGCCACTCACTGTTTTTAATCAGAGCTCCAGAACTGCACATAGCTGAAAAGGCCTATGTGGCAAGGCTGAATGCTAATTGGATTTGGGGATTAGGGTGGCATGAATAAACAGCAGGGTTTCCTCATTGTTATATTTGGTGACTATTAGAGCATTTTGCTCTGGGAAGGCAAAACAAATGATAGGTCTGAAACAAGGTGAGTGACTGTAAAACTATCAATCAGAATTCTGTCAAGGCTCCCTGACTTTTGTAAGGAAATCTACTTCTAGAATAGTAATAACAATCCCACCCCCCTACCTGGCTATTTTAAGGAACACACTACTGAAAACTTTGTCAGAATATTCTTTAGACAATTCCAACTGGCTAGATGCCCTTTGATCTGTATTCCATCTTACTATCTGTTTTTGCCACAAAAATAGATCACTTTGAAACATTTGACAAAAGAATAGCCAATAAGAAGAATGACGTGCCCATATTTAATTTCCAATAGAAAGTATTAGATGCTTTATATTAAAGCTGAAAGTAACCTCTGTGGACTATTCAGAAAACTAAAGACCTAATTTATAAGATATGCCAAATAGATTTGTTTTAAAATTTATTTAAACTATACGTATACATATCAGCAAAATAAAACTGATTATTCTGCCTTTATCATGCTTCTGTTATTTCTCTTCAAGGACTGGTTTGTGCCTTCGTAGGCCTCTCTGTGTTAATATCTCACCCCATTGCTCCTGTAGCCTTCCCTGTAAAAGCCATCTTTTAAAAAACATGGTTGGATTTGTTGACTTACATGGAACACCCACTCTACTTCAGGTGTAAAGTTTTATAAACCATATACTGGCATAGAATAGCATACTAGTACAAAGATTATAAGTGAATGATATACAGAAAACTTACAGATAATCCTGTTCAATTGCAGTCTTACTGCTTCTATTTCCTTCCCCACAATTATGAATAATGCTGCTTTGAACATTTGAATACAAGTCTTTGTATCCATAAATATTTTCATTTCCCTTGGCAAGTGCATAAAGGTATGCAGAGTAAATATTTAAGACAATTATATTATTAACAAAGGCTGGTAAAGAGATGTAAGGGAAGGTATAGAACTGAATAGATAGCTAATAAATAAATCCACACATTTACAGCCAACTGATTTTTGACAAAAGCACAAGAACACACAATAAGAAAATGAGTCTTTTCAATACATGGTGCTGAGAAAATTAGATATCCATATGCAAAAGAATGAAATTAGATATTTTTCTTACATCACATACAAAACTCAATTCCAAGTGGTTTAAAGACTTAAATGTATTACTTGAAACTGTAAAACTACTAGAGGGAAACATAGGGGAAAAGCTCCATTACATTAATCCAGGCAATGACTTTGTGGATATGACCCTGAAAACACAAGCAACAAAAGCAAAAATAGGAAAAGGAAATTACATGAAATCAAAAGGACTCTCCCCAGTGAAGAAGATAGGAATCAACAACATGATGAGACAATCTATAGAATGGGAGAAAATATTTATAAACTATGCATCCAATAATGGGTTAATAGCTACAATATAGAGAATGACAACTAAATAGGAAGAAAACAACCTGACTGCAAAAATGGGCAAAGGACCTGAATAGACACTTCTTAAAAAGAGACATGCCAATGGCCAAGAGGTATATGAAAAGAAAATGCTCAACATCGCTAGTTACTAGGCAAATGTGTGTTAAAACCACAATGAGATATATTTTCACACCTGTTAGACAAAAGGTAACAAGTTTTGGTGAGAATGTGGAGAAAAGGGAGTATTTGTAAACTGTTGGTGGGGATATAAATTATAATAGTATAGTCATTACAGAAAACTATATGGAGGTTTTTCAAAAAATTAAAAATAGAAATACCGTATGATCCAGCAAACCCACTCTTTGGTATATATAGAAAGGAAATGAAATCAATATGTCTAAAAGCTATCTGTATTTCCATGTTTATTGCAGCTTTATTCACAATAACCAAGATACAGAATCAACCTAAGTGTCCAACAAACGATGAATGTCAAAGAAAATATATTATACATACAGAATGGGATACTGTTCAGCCATAAAAAGAAGGAAATTTTGTCGTTTGCAACAACATAGATGAACCTGGAGAACATTAGGTTAAGTGATATAAGCCAGGCACAGAAAATCAAGTACCACATTATCTGACTCATAGGTGGACTCTAAGAACATGAATGTCATAGAAGTAGAGAGTAGAATGATGGTTACCAGGGCTGGGGTGGTTGGAGTTAATGGTGGCAGAGATATTGGTCAAATGATACAAAATGTCAGTTGTATAGAAGCAGTAAATTCAAGAAGTCTTTTATACAACATGGTGAGTATAGTTAATAATGTATTTTATTCTTAAGAAATGCAAAGAGAGTGAATGTGAAGTGGTCTCACTACGTAAATGGTAATAATATGAGGTAATGCATATGTTGATTAGCTAGATTTAGTCATTCCACAGTGTATATGTACTTCAAAAAATCATATTGTACATGGCAAATACACACAATTTTATCTATCAATTAAAAAAAATTTTAAATGTAAAGAAAAAACTGAGAATTACAGTTGAAGAATTCAATAATCCTATCTCAACAATTGGTATAACCATTATATAACAAAGAAACAAGGATATAAAAGAACTATCAGTCAACAGGATCCAATCACTATTTATTGAATTGTCTGTGCAATGATTGCAGAATACACATTTGTTTCAAGTGGCCCTAGACCATATCAATAGACATATCCTGGGCCATACCACAAACTTAACAAAAGAATTGAAATAAACATTGTGTTTTCCTAACCACAATGGAATCAAACTAGAATCAATAATAGCAATATAATAAGAAATCTTAAACAGATTGAAAACTAAACAAACACTTCCAAATACACAGCTAGTCAAAGAAGAACTCTCAAGGGAAATGACACATATTGAGCTGAATTAAAATGCAAATATATCATTATTTGTGGAAGACAGTTAATGAAGTATTGAGGGGAAAATTTATAGCACTAAATGGATATATTAAAAAAAAAAGTAAAAGAAAAATTCCAAATCACTCCTCTAAGCTCTCACTGCAAAAACCTAGAAAAACAAGAGCTAAGTAACCTAAAAGTAAGGAGCAGGGATGAAATAATAAAGGTAAGAACAGAAATCAATGAAATTAAAAACAGAAAAGCTGGAGGGAACTTAAATTTTTTAAAAAGATGATTCTTTGAATACATCAATAAAATTCACAAACCTCTGGGAAGAGTGACAAAGTAAAGAGAAGGAAACAGAAATTGTGCCAGAAATGATACAGGGTATACTACTAAGGATTCATTACACAGAAAAAGGATAAGGGAATATTATGAACAACTCTTCACACAGAAATTTGATGACATATAAATAGAAAAATTCTTGGAAAAAAAAAAAAAAGACTACCATAACTTACCCAATATGACATGGAGAATAGTCCTACAAGTATTAAGCAAACTAAATTGATAATTTAATTTCTTCCAAAAAAGAAATCTCTATGCACACACGGTTTCTCTGAGGAATTTTATCAAACATTTAAAGAAGAATTAATACCAATTCTACACAGTCTCTACCAATAAATAGAAGGGAAAGGAATACCTAGCAATTCATCTTATAAAGCTGATATTACCCTGATACCAGAACCAAAGAGTAAAAATGTAGAAAACTGCAGACCAACATCCCTCATGAATACAATGAAAAAAATCTTAATGAAATGCATAGTGTAGAATTCAGGAATACATAAAATGATACATCATGTCCAATTATGGTTTAGTGCAGGGATATAAGGTTAGCTCAATATTAGAAAATGAATGTTATATTTCATTTTAACAGGATGAAAATAAAAATTTCATATTTATATTAACAAATACAGAAAATGTGTCTGACAAAATCCAACACCCATTTGTAAAATAACAAGAAACAAAACAAAACTTCTCTGATAAAACAGAAAAAGAAGGGAATTTCCTCAACTTGACAAAGAGCATCTACACAATACCCACAGCTAACATCTACATAATGGTAAAAGAAGGCTTTTCTCCAAAGATTGGAAACAAGAGAACGATGTCCATTATCCCTTTTTTAATTCAACACAGTGCTTAAATTTCTAGCCAGTGCAATAAGACAAGTAAAGAAAATAAAAAGAAAAATTATATCAGAAATAAAGAAATAAAACTACCACTGTTTACAGATGACATGATTATTTTGAAAATCTCCAGGAATCTCCAAACATAGCTCCTTAGAATTACTGAGTTTCGACAGTTTGCAGGATAGAAGATAAACATCTCAAAGCCAATTGTATTTCTATATATTGACAATGAAATTCAAAATGCAGTATCAATTATAATTCCACAAAATACTTAGGTGTAAGTCTAACAAAATATGTGCAAGACTTATGTGGTGAAAACTAAAAAATTCTGCCAGGCACAGTGACTCACGCCTGTAATCCCAGCATTTCAGGGGGCAGAGGTAAGAGGATCACTTGAGCATAGGGCTTCAAGACCAGCTTGGGCAACATAGTGAGACCCTGTTCTTTACAAAAAGAAAAAAATGTTTAAAAAAATCTGATGAAGGAAATTTAATAAAATCAAAATAAATGGATAGATATACAATTCATGATTGGGATTCTGAACATAGCAAAGATGGCAATTCTCTCTAAAATAATATACAGATTTTAATGTAATTGTAATCAAAATGCCAGGAATTTTTTTGGTAGATATAGACACGGTTATTTAAAGTATATGCAAAAAAGGCAAAGGAACTATAATGGCGAAAATGATTTAGAAAAATAAGAATAAAGTGGAAGGAATTTGCCTACCCAATTTTAAGACCTTAATATGTACAAGCTACATTAATCAAGTCTGTGATATTTGCAGGATTAAAGCATAGATCAACAATGACAGAGAGAACCCTAAAATAAACCCACAAAAATATGCCTAACTAATTTCCGACGAAAAGACAAGAGCTCAGTATTAGAAAGATACCCTTTTAAACAAATGTGCTTGAGCAATTGGATATTCATTAAATAAATAAACCAGTCAACAACAATAAAAAAATGAGCCTAAATTATGCACCTCAGAAAAATTAAACAAAATAGATTGTGGCCTTATATTTAAAATATAAAACTGAACAGTTTTTAGGTGAAAAATGTAACATAAAAGAAAGTCTTTGGGAACTAGTGCTAGGCAAAGATTTCTTAGACTTGATACTGAAAGTGCAATCTATAAAAGGAAAAATAAATTGGACTTCATCAAAATAAAAAACTCATGGTCTTCAATAGATTCTGTTAAGAGAAATGAAGAAAAAGGTAGACAATGGGAGAAAATACTTGCAAAACACGTATAAATCACAGGACTAGCATGCAAAATATATAATGAACTTGCAAAATTCAGAAGTAAAAACAAAACAAACAATCTAATTAGAAAATGAGCCAAAGGCATGAACAGATATTTTCCTGAAGAGAATATTCAGATGGTAAATAAGCACATGGAAAGCTATTAAACATCATTACCCATTAGGGAAATTCAAATCAAAACCAAAAAGAGATATCATTATTCAGCTATTAGAATAGCTAAACAAAAAGTGGTAACAACATCAGCTACTGGAAAGGGTGTGGAGACAATGTATTGGTCATCCTTTGCTGGTGGAAATTGAAAATGGTTTTCCAGCACTCCAGAAAAGATTTTGGCTATTTCTTAACAAACTAAACATGGCACTACTATATGACTCAGCAAATGCACTCCTAGGCAAATGCACTCTGGGAGGAATGAAAATATGTTCATATGAAAGCCTGTATGAGACCCTAACTCGGCAAAAATTTTTAAAAATTTGCCAGATATGATAACATGCATCTGCAAGTCCCAGCTACTGGAGAGGCTAAGGCAGGAGGATCACTTGAGCCAGGAGGTCAAAGCTTCAGTGAGAGAAGATTGTGTCTTTTTTTATGAGACAGGATGAGACTGTCTCATAAAAAAAGAAAAAGGCCTATACACAAATCTTTAAAAGCACTTCATTCGTAATAACCCAAAACTGAAAACAACCCAGATAGACTTCAATTGGTGAATGCTTAAACACACTGTGGTAGCTCTACACCACAGAATAGTATTCAGTGATAAAAAATCGATGGATCAATAATAAATACAACAACCTGGATGCACATAGCATTTTTGAAATGACACAATTATAGAAATGAAGAACAGATGAAAGTTTGCCAGGGGTTGAGGAGGAAGTGAGAGACAGAGGGAATTGTGTACGATTAGTAAAAGGCAGAATGAAGGACCTTTGTGGTGACAGTGTTGATCTGTATATTGACCATATCATGTCAATATTCTGCTTATAATTTTGTACTATAATTTTGCAAGACATTACCATTTAGAGAAAATGAGGAAAGGAGACACGAGATCTCTATGACTTATATCTACAAGTGAATCTGCAGTTGTCTCAAATTTCAACATTTAATTAAAAAAAAAAAAAATTCCTCCAGTGGTAAGCTGCAGCTTTTTTGTGCTTAAGGTTGGGTCTGGAGTACTGAGTTTTTCTGTGTTCCTACTCCACTGTTCTCCTTCGGCAGGCCTGCAGTGCTGTGACACAGAGCAGGCTTTATCTGTGCTGCCTCCTATCTTTGGGGAGAAGACTGCTATTGGATTTTCCTGGGCATACGGTATTTTAAAAAGCAAGTTTTGTTATTTAGGCATCACAAGGCCAACAGATTAGGAGCTGAGTGCCTTTGAGAAGGTAGTTTGCTGTACTCACAAATCCCAAGAGAAAGGTACCCACTGTACCATCGGGCAGGCGGTACCCAGAGAAACATCATAGGAGACAAGGAGGAGAGAGGGTGAGGAGAAAAGGTGGGCAAGAAACTTGATTGTGTTGGCCGGGCACGGTGGCTTATGCTTGTAATCCCAGCATGTTGGGAGGCAGCGGTTGCAATCCTAGTCTCTGATTAAACAGACTTTAAACCAACAAAGATCAAAAGACACAAAGAAGGCCACTACATAACGGTAAAGGGATCAATTCAACAAGAAGAGCTAACTATCCTAAATATATACGCACCCAATACAGGAGTACCCAGATTCATAAAGCAAGTCCTTAGAGACTTACACAGAGACTTAGACTCCCACACAATAATAATGGGAGACTTTAACACCCCACTGTCAACATTAGACAGATCAACGAGACAGAAAGTTAACAAGGATATCCAGGAATTGAACTCAGCTCTGCACCAAGCAGGCCTAATAGCCACCTACAGAACTCTCCACCCCAAATCAACAGACTATACATTCTTCTCAGCACCACATCGCACTTATTCCAAAATGGACCACATACTTGGAAGTAAAGCACTCCTCAGCAAATGTAAAAGAATAGAAATTATAACAAACTGTCTCTCAGACCACAGTGCAATCAAACTAGAACTCAGGATTAAGAAACTCAATCAAAACCGCTCAACTACATGGAAACTGAACAACCTGCTCCTGAATGACTACTGGGTACATAACGAAATGAAAGCAGAAATAAAGATGTTATTTGAGATCAATGAGAACAAAGATACAACATACCAGAATCTCTGGGACACATTTAAAGCAGTGTGTAGAAGGAAGTTTATAGCACTAAATGCCCACAAGAGAAAGCAGGAAAGATCTAAAATTGACACCCTAATGTCACAATTAAAAGAACTAGAGGAGCAAGAGCAAACACATTCAAAAGCTAGCAGAAGGCAAGAAATAACTAAGATCAGAGCAAAACTGAAGGAGATAGAGACACAAAAAACCCTTCAAAAGATCAAAGAATCCTGGAGCTGGTTCTTTTGAAAAGATCAACAAAATTGATAGACCGCTAACAAGACTAATAAAGAAAAGAGAGAATAATCAAATAGCCACAATAAAAAATGATAAAGGGGATATCACCACCGACCCCACAGAAATACAAACGATCATCAGAGAACACTATAAACACCTCTTTGCAAATAAACTAGAAAACCTAGAAGAAATGAATAAATTCCTGGATACATACACTCTCCCAAGACTAAACCAGGAAGAAGTTGAATCCCTTAATAGACCAATAACAGGCTCTGAAATTGAGGCAATAATTAATAACCTACCAACCAAAAATGTCCAGGACCAGACGGATTCACAGTCAAATTCTACCAGAGGTGCAAGGAGGAGCTGGTACCATTCCTTCTGAAACTATTCCAATCAATAGACAAAGAGGGAATCCTTCCAAACTCATTTTGTGAGGCCCACATCATCCTGATACAAAAACCTGGAAGAGACACAACAAAAAAGAGAATTTTAGACCAATATCCCTGATGAACAGCGACGCAGAAATCCACAATAAAATATTGGCAAACTGAATCCAGCAGCACATCAAAAAGCTTATCCACCATGATCAAGTGGGCTTCATCCCTGTGATGCAAGGCTGGTTCAGCATATGCAAATCAATAAATGTAATCCAGCATATAAACAGAACCAATAGCAAAAACCACATGATTATCTCAATAGATGCAGAAAAGGCCTTTGACAAAATTCAACAGCCTTTCATGCTAAAAACTCTTAATAAATTCAGTATTGATGGAACGTATCTCAAAATAATAAGAGCTATTTATGACAAACCCATAACCAATATCATACTGAATGGGCAAAAACTGGAAGCATTGCCTTTGAAAACTGGCACAAGATAGGGATGCCCTCTCTCACCACTCCTATTCAACATAGTGTTGGAAGTTCTGGCCAGGGCAATCAGGCAGGAGAAAGAAATAAATGATATTCAATTAGGAAAAGGGGAAGTTAAATTGTCCCTGTTTGCAGATGACATGATTGTACATTTAGAAAACCCCATCATCTCAGCCCAAAATCTCCTTAAGCTGATAAGCAACTTCAGCAAAGTCTCAGGATACAAAATCAATGTGCAAAAATCACAAGCATTCTTATACACCAATAACAGACAGAGAGCCAAATCATGAGTGAACTCCCATTCAAAATTGCTTCAAATAGAATAAAATACTTAGGAATCCAACTTACAAGGGATGTGAAGGACCTCTTCAAGGAGAACTACAAACCACTGCTCAATGAAATAAAAGAAGACACAAACAAATGGAAGAACATTCCATGCTCATGGATAGGAAGAATCAATACCGTGAAAATGGCCATACTGCCCAAAGTAATTTGTAGATTCAATTCCATCCCCATTAATCTACGAATTACTTTCTTCATGGAATTGGGAAAAAACTAAAGTTCATATGGAATCAAAAAAGAGCCTGCATTGCCAAGACAATCCTAAGCCAAAAGAACAAAGCTGGAGGCATCACGCTACCTAACTTCAAACTATACTACAAGGCTACAGTAACCAAAACAGCATGGTATTGGTACCAAAATAGAGATATAGACCAATGGAACAGAACAGAGTCCTCAGAAATAATACCACACATCTACAACCATCTGATCTTTGACAAATATGACAAAAACAAGAAATGGGGAAAGGTTTCCATATTTAATACATGGTGCTGGGAAAACTGGCTAGCCATATGTAGAAAGTTGAAACTGGATCCCTTCCTTACACCTTGTATGAAAATTAATTCAAGATGGATTAGAGACTTAAATGTTAGACCTAAAACCATAAAAACCCTAGAAGAAAACCTAGGGAATACCATTCAGGACATAGGCATGGGCAAGGACTTCATGTCTAAAACACCAAAAGCAATGGCAACAAAAGACAAAATCGACAAATGGGATCTAATTAAACTAAAGAGCTTCTGCACAGCAAAAGAAACTACCATCAGAATGAACAGGCAACCTACAGAATGGGAGAAAATTTTTGCAATCTACCCATCTGACAAAGGGCTAATATCCAGAACCTACAAAGAACTCAAACAAATTTACAAGAAAAAAACAACTGCATCAAAAAGTGGGTGAAGGATATGAACATACACTTCTCAAAAGAAGACATTTATGCAACCAACAGACACATGAAAAAATGCTCATCATCACTGGCCATCGGAGAAATGCAAATCAAAACCACAATAAGATACCATCTCGCACCAGTTAGAATGGCAATCATTAAAAAGTCAGGAAACAATAGGTGCTGGAGAGAATGTGGAGAAATAGGAACACTTTCACACTGTTGGTGGAACTGTGAACTAGTTCAACCATTGTGGAAGACAGTGTGGTGATTCCTCAAGGATCTAGAACTGGAAATACCATTTGATCCAGCCATCCCATTACTGGGTATATACCCAAAGGATTATTATTATTATTGTTATTTTATTTTAATTTTTTCTTGAGATAGAATCTCACTCTGTCACCCAGGCTGGAGTTCAGTGGCCGGATCTCGGCTCACTGCAAGCTCTGCCTCCCGATACCCAAAGGATTATAAATCATGCTGCTATAAAGACACATGCAGACGTATGTTTATTGTGGCGCTATTCACAATAGCAAAGACTTGGAACCAACCCAAATGTCCATCAATGACAGACTGGATTAAGAAAATGTGGCACATATATGCCATGGAATACTATGCAGCCATAAAAAAGCATGAGTTCATGTCCTTTGTAGGGACATGGATGAAGCTGGAAACTATCATTCTCAGCAAACTATCGCAAGAACAGAAAACCAACCACCAAATGTTCTCACTTATAGGTGGGAATTGAACAATGAGAACATTTGGACACAGGAAGGGGAATATCACACCCTGGGGCCTGTCGTGGGGTGGGGGTAGTGGGGAGGGATAGCATTAGGAGATATACCTAATGTAAATGACGAGTTAATGTGTGCAGCACACCAACATGGCACATGTATACATAGGTAACAAACCTGCACATTGTGCACATGTACCCTAGAACTTAAAGTATAATAAATAAATAAATAAATAAATAAAATAATTTTAAAAATATATCTGTTGTTTTCCTTTTATGCATCCCTATGTCTATCACCCTTTCTTCTTGGTCTCTGTCAGTGGTGAAACAATGCATGTATTCTTCAAGGATTTTGTCACTCTCTAGAATGAATTTCAATCTACTCTGAAGTCTCAGCTTTTACTTTGAAGTCTCAGCTAACTTATGGGATTAACATAAAAGATATACAGTGTTTTAAAATTTTGTCCTACTGTTATTGCTTAAGCTGGTCCTGAGTTCTTGTCCCACATCCAGGATGAATGAGGTATGCATACCTCTGGAGGATGAGTAAGGTGAAGCGGTACTTTATTGAGTTACAGTACAGCTCTCAGGACAACCAAACTGGGTAGCTTGTATCTACTGGCAGGTCATCCCAACATCTGCTCAACTCTCAGCCAAGAAGAGACCTACAGTGGATAGTTCCTTTCCGCAGTCATGTCGTCCTGATGTCTCAGCTGTCAGTGGAGAGGAGATCCACATTTGGTAGCTCTTTTTCCACCTGAGTCTGGCTGAGTCTTGGGGTTTTTAGCTGTCCATTGAAAGGGGCACCTGTAGGCCTACACCAAGCCATACTCAGTGGCCCCTTGGTTTCCCTGCCATGCTCATCGGCACCCAAAGTCCAGAGGGGGCTGAAGTGGCAGGGGACTGATGTGTCAGTGCCACCCCAAGTGCATACACATCTGGCCAGGTCATGACACAGGCTCCGCCACAACTTTGCTCTGAAATCAGAGTGGGTGCCGGGAGCGAGGAGAAGCCAGGCAGTGAGAGCAGGTACTTCTGAGCACAGGGATGCTTGGATCTGCAGCTGCGTCTGGGAGTGCAGGGCTCCTGGCCCACCAACTCTTAAGGGGACAGGTTTCCGCCTGTTTCTGGCTCCCGCCGGCTTCAGGGAGCACACAGCCGTGGCCATGCCTCCCCCACTGGAGCCAGTTCCTTTGCAGCAGCCGCTCCAAAGGAGCGGGCCACAGCTGCCATCAATTTTACAGGAGTTGCTCAGTCTGTTTTGGTAAGTAAGTGACATGGAATTTAGATATTTTCAGTTTAAATATGGAGGAATAGCAAAAATGTTCCAAAGACGTTACAACCTCATTGGTAAAATATAAACACACACACAAGCATGCACACATTCAACCAATTATAACCAGTTAGAATTAGTTAGAAATTAGTTATTTGTAGATAATCAAGTTCATAAGAAACTAGCCACTATATACTAGAATATAATATTGTAAGGCTGTGTGTGTGTGTGTGTGTGTGTGTGTACGCGTTCCTGGAAATTTTTCTAATCTTGGATTCCTATGAAGTTTGTGACACAGGAAATCTCTGTACAATTGCTTACCAATGTCATGAAGACCAAAAAAGGGAAAGATGGATGATTTTCAAAAAGGATTTTCTGCCAAGGAATACAAAAACTATTTTGTAAATAACTCTTTAAACTTAAGGAATAAAAACTTGAAAGATGACTTTCTTTATCCATAGATCTTATAGCTCTTGCAAAAAATAAAAGAAAATCTTCTTCCTTTAATGTCTGAAAATTGTACTTTCTAATAATATTCAGATAAATTTGATGTAGTCTACACTTTAGAGTATAAAATAAATGGTTAATTTCATGTGGTGTTTCAGAAATAATAGCTCTCATGGCTTTTGAATATACAATGGCTGTGTATTTCAAGGTTATGGCTCAATATTTAATTTTCTATTTTAGAATTTCAGCTTGGCAAAGTAGGCTTACATTTCTTTGTGGCATGCTCTTCCAGTTATATGCTTTCTCCCACATGTTTTTGAGGGAGGTGGCCTTGAATTTTTAATTCAGTTCTGAGGAAACCTCTGGCTCTTTCAGTTCTGCAGACAAAAGTATAGCAGTGAATGGATTTAATTTAATTTAATCGTGACTTATGAGGTTTATGCCATGTGTGCACATAATTATATACATATACATGTATGTGCATACATGTATACATATGATTTTAATGAACTAATCTATGAGTGAATAGATATTAAGAGCCAAAATAAATCAAATGACTGGGTAAGAAGATTAGAAAATGACACTGAAACTATTTTAATGAGCTAGTGAGTTTGCCTACCATTTTCTATACTTTTTACAAAATAGTTATAATAAGATACCTGAAGAGAATTTAAAAATGCCAATTTGTTATTTATAAATCTTTAAAGTGCCATATTTTATACAACATTACTTTTTTCTTTATTTTATTTCTGAGACTTTGAAAGTTATGTGATAAAATAAGTATAAAATGTCAAGGGGAAATGAAAAATATAGATAAAATCATTCATGATATTTAGTTGACTCTTTCTTGCCCTTTCTTTATCAGAAAACACGTTGCGACCTCCATCTCACAGTTGACAGAGATAATGGACATGCTAGTGTGATACATACACAACCTTAGTTCGTAATAGCTGTACTGTCATAAAAGAATGAGAGATCAGTAGTGTGGCAGACTAGACATATTGAAAAGTATTTCAGTAACAAACATACATAGAAATATATTGTTGGGATCACGAGAAGTATAAAAAATTTCCGAAGGTCAAAAAACAATTTAAAGCAAACAAACAAAAAACAGCAGTTGGCACAGGAGGTAAGAGAGCAGCGAAGCCAGGTTGCCCTGGGGCAAACAAAATTAAATAGATCTTAAGTGCATAAGTAATTGTAATAATTTCTAACAATGACTAAAAAATAGATAACAAAATTCCTAATCAAAAATAGCATATAAACTGTGTGTGGCGGCTCACACCTGTAATCTCAGCACTTTGGGAAGCTGAGGTGGGTGGATTACTTGAGGCCAGGAGGTCGAGACTAACCTGGCCAACATAAGAAAACCACAACTCTACTAAAAATACAAAATTAACTGGGCGTGGTAGTGTGCACCTGTACCCAGCAACTGGGGAGGCTGAGGTGGGAGAATTGCTTGAACCTGGGAACCTCGGAGGCAGAGGCTGCATTGAGCCAAGGTCGAACCACTGCATTCCAGCCTGGGCTACAGAGTGAGACTCTGTCTCAAAACAAAACAAAACAAAAAAAGAAAAAAAAAAAAAAAGCGTGTAATTTGGACGAAGGTGAACGTGATCATAAAAGTTTTTACATTGTTTTGATTTGATTAAAAATAGACTTTAATAATGTAAGAATGTATGTTGTTCTCTCCAGTATAACCAAAGAAAAGCTTAGAGGATAGAACATACACAGCAGTAAAGTAAAAGAACAAAAAAGAGCTTCAGTTGACGAGGATAAGTCAATAGATTGTAGTAAAAAAAAAATGCAATACATTTCAGAATCTAATTATATTTACTTCAAGAAAGCAAGGGTGTTTTAACACTTAAAATACAACAACCACAATTTACATTAAAAGGTTCATGTTTAAAACATGAAATGCATTCAATAAAACTCAACATTATATTTATGATTCAAAAATCAATATTGAATATTTGTGATTCTTGTAATTCTTTGTAAACTAGGAAAACAAGAAAATTTCCTCAAATTGATTTCAAGTATTTAACAGAAATTTAACAAGGGATCATTTTTATGCTTATTCTGATATGTGTGTGAAATATTTTATATTAAAAATAATTACTTACTATGAAAAAGATCCAATCTCTTTCATTCCCTACTTCGGAAGCCATCGGGAAATCATTGAATCTATCAAGGTCTGTCTTCTCATCTGAAAATAAATTACACTAAACATCCTTAGTATTTACTTTTTCCCTTTTTTCTACGTGTACAGTCTGTGGAGAAAGGTAATTGCCAAATTTAATGATGACAAAAGGAAGGCCAAAATATTTGCACTTGTCAATGTCGCTAATTCTTGTATTGGAGTTTCATAATGAGCAGAATTTATTGCAGATAGAAATGATCATACATAACCACTCCATTAATTGCCTAATGTCAAACAGCAAAATCAGGCAGTGAAAGCAAGATGAAATGGCTTCAATAAGTGAGAGGAAATTCAGATGTAAGCGCAAGTTGCAGTGGGAAGGCAAATTAACTTTTTTCCACGTTCATACTTGCAAGTGTTTCAAAACCTTCAAAAATCTTTGAAATATCTTGTGATCAGTAATTCAGGAGTACATATTTCTTCATCTTTCATTTATGTGGTGTGACAAGCAAATCCGAGTTTTGGAATTCTTGCTCAATGTACTCTCTTTGGTACAAGAATGAGACATATTTTGAATAACCATATCCTGTAGATTTGCCTAAAATTCATGTAATTTGATCAGGTCGACAATCAGCTCTTTTTATTCATTATTTCAAGTAATATTTAATCTTGTTACTATATGTTTCTTACTTACCAGGGATGGTGAAAAGGATTGAAATGATCTGAGCCTTCAAAAAACTTACAGAAGACTTACATAATAGCCAAATGAAAAGTTAAGAAAAGCAAAGTTCATAAACTCTTATAGAGAATCGTATGAAAGAAGATGTTCACATAGCTAGACACTGTGGCTCACATCTCTAATCTCAGTGACTTGGGAGACTGAGGCTGGGGGATTTCTTGAGCCCAGAATTTCGAGGCAAAAGGGAGCTATGATCATCACTGCACTCCAGCCTGGGCCACAGAACAAGACCCCATCTCTCTTAAAAAAAAAAAAAATATATATATATATATATATATATATATATATATATATATGTACACACACACACCCACACACACACACACATATATATATATATATATATATATAATCATGTGAGCAGACTGAGGTACAATCACACCGGCCTCCTTACTCTTCCACTTTGCCTTTACACTAACCTAGAATAGACCTTCCCACCTTCTATGGGGCTTTCTCCTTTAGATCTTTGCTGAATTGTCACTTCTTCAGAGGGACATTATCCAACCCCTCTATTTAATTCACTCTCCACTACACACTCACTCTCTTCTTCATCACCTGTAATTCTCTATTACAATTTTATCCCTACTGGTGTAATATTTGCCTTCTTTTCCTCCAATCCCTTCCCCATGAATTTTTCCAAGAAGTTAATATTTCTTTTTGTTTCTTATGCTATTATTCCACATGCCTAGAGCAAAGGACAGAGTAGGCACTGAATAAATATTCTTGAAAAAATCAAAATTATCACAAATGAGATATACCCAGTTAGAGGGTGAAAATTTTTTTCCCAAGGTTGAAGAAACAAAATATTAAAGTCTAAGTATGTTGCAATCATACTATTCATTACTTAACTCATTCATTTAAAAATTCAAGCCAGGGGCACAGTGGCTCACACCTGTAATCCCAGCACTTCGAGAGACTGAGGAGAGCAGATAATTTGAAACCAGGAGTTCAAGACCAGCATGGACAACAAGGTGAAACCCATTCTGTACTAAAAACACAAAAAATTGCCTGAGTTTGGTGGCACAGTCCTATAATCCCAGTTAGTCAGGAGACTGAGGCATGAGAATTGCTTTAGCCTGAGAGGCAGATGTTGCAGTGAGCCGAGATCTCACCACTGCACTTCAGCCTGAGAGACACAGCAAGATTCTGTCTCAAATGAAATGAAATAATTCCATCAATTATGTTTTCTAAAAAATGCTTTCTATTTTTGGTCAGGTATTGTGCTAAATACTAGGGATTAAAGATGACAAAACTCTGTGTCTTCCTGGAAAGAAGGAAAGAAGAAAAAGAAAGAGGGAGAGAGGAAAGAAAACACCATTTTCTGATTTAGTTTGTTATGGCCTAACACGAAAACTGCATTATTCAAAAGCATTGTAATGATATAAACTTGAGAAATATATTATTTTAGGGTACAGTAATGAGGATAAGCCCAGAGTTATATGTTATAATACAAATATTGCATATAAGAATGGTGATTAAAAATAACTACATGCTTTTCAAGTAGAATAGTTTGTTTGAATAAAGACAGACATGCTCAAATTTCCTGATTTAAACAAGTCTCTGAGTAATTTCTATTACAACTGCAAAATAAATGTGATTTAATTGGCAGCCCAGAGCAAAGAAAAAAAAATAAGGAAAAATTGTGATTAAGAAAAAATGAATATGGAAACCACTGGCTTTAGACAGAATATTAGCAGGTGAGGAGAGCTGTGGGGAGGCAACCAGAATAGTTCGTAGAAGGGATAATGGTGAATGAGTTGCAGCAGTTTTCTCCCTTCCAGTATACTCAAAGATGTCGGATGTGGAGTATTTGCATTTAGCTAGTGTAAAGAATACTAATTTCTAATTGAAAATCAAAGTGTACTTGTGGAGGACCCAGAAGGTGAATACTGAATTGAAAGATAAGTGGAATAAAGCAAACCCCATGTAGGGGTGAAATATATAAAAGCACTTTATATCAGAATATTGCCCTCCATCCTTGTTATTTTTGAAGGCTGTGAGCTAGTCGACCCCTTACTCAACCACACATCTTAAGGGGAACGTACCTTTTGATAGAACCAGTCTTTTGTGGTTAAACAGACACAAAACTGTGAAAGAAGTCAACCATAGGTACTTATTGACATCAGGTTGGAATGTTTAATCAAAAATCACAAAATATTTGAAGAAAATGAACAGCCAGGAAGGGAAACATCAGAATAAGAAGTGACACAACTGAATCTGAACAAACACATGACAAGGAGAAGAGACCGTTGGGAAGCAAAATGCATTTCTATGTATTATTGTTAGAGCCGCATTATAAAGAAAGGCAAGTAAGTGTATGCTGAGGTGGGAACAAAGATTAGCAAGCCTTCTCAGAAATTACATTGTGATACCAGCATAAAGAATGTTAAATAATGCAACTTATATGGGTGAATAAGATCTTAATTATCTAAATATAAAACCCTTGATCTATTTTGCACATAGAGCAGAGTATGAGAAGTATGGAAGTTCTAGTGCTCATATAGTAAGCACCTCAGTAAGAATAAAGAAAGGCACATAAGCATTGTGAAAAAAAAAAAAATCTGTAGAACATCATGCTCAAAATGCTATGCAAACTAAAATACAGCATGGGTTCAGCTACTGATTGAATATAAGAATAAGAATATGGAATTTACTTGATGCTTGGAACATTCTCCAAGTGGCATAGAATTAACCTAGCATCACAACTGCTCTCTCAGGGGCCAGCCACACTATTTGGTGAAGAAATAAATGACACTATTATATACCTATTGTTGTAAATGGTGCTATGTGGTTTTGAAATTGTAGAATCAAAAAGTAGGCAAAATACGGAAATGTGTTTGTTAGGGTGGGCGAAGATGCTAAAGCAGAGACCAAAAATTCCGAGATTTAAAGAACAAAGACATTTATATCCTTCCTGCACAAAAGAGTCAGCTGGAGAATGTTCCAGATCTGTGGGTGGCTCTCCATCACAGGGTCATTTATAGACTCATGTTACTTTCATTATGTGCTTTAGGCTGGGTCTAGGTCCTACTCATTTCCCAGCTGGCAAAAGCAGGGCAGAGAAAGCATGCAGAAGGCACACCACTATTTAAGTGTCCCAACATAGAATCAGCACAGATAACTTCCACACATTCCATGCCCCATTTCTACATCTTAACTGGCCATGCACCCAGCAACAAAATTAAATATAGAAGAGGAATCTCCATGGAGGAATATAAATGTAAAAATAAAGGTATAGTTAAGCAAAGGTGGAAAAAGAATGGTGAAAGAAGAAAAAGCTAGGTCAAACCATTTTTTGCAGAGTTGGTAGAGAACAGACAATAGATACTCTGGAATTGAATAATTAATAAGTAGACTTCTTAGTAAAATATTTACAGTTATAAAGGGCCAATCAGAAGAATAAAACCAGAAAAAATGTTGAATCTCTCTGTGTATGTTGGATGTACATTTCTCACCTTTTATAGCAGGAAATAAATAGATATTGTGACAAGAAACGGGATGGCTAAACAGAACAGAAATTGATAAAATATCCAATTCTGGAATTTGTGGGAGCCTTTACTTTTTATTTTATGCCTTTTGTTATTTTTGAATATTTTGATTATTTTGCTTAAACTAGCTGAATCTTAAATGATGGTTATAATCATATTCTTTTTTTCTCTGTTGCCCAGGCTAGAATACAGTGGCACGATCTTGGCTCACTGCAGCCTCAAACTCCTGGGCTCAAGCCATCCTCAGCCTGAACCTCTTGCGTAGTTAGGACTATAGGCGTGTGCTACCAGACCTAGCTAATTTTTGTATATTTTTGTAGGGACGGGGTTTCACCATGTTTCCCAGGCTGGTCTTGAACTCCTGGGCTCAAGCAATTTGCCACGCTTGGCCTCCCAAAGTTCTGGGGTTACAGGCATGAACCTCACCCCTCTCCACCTGCTTTTACAATTAAAAATAGAATAATGTTAAAACAGGGCAACTATGTGTCTTAAATAAAAATGACAAACTTTTCATATTTTATTTATTTATTTTTGAGATGGAGTCTCACACTGTCTCCCAGACTGGAGTGCAGTGGCATGATCTTGGCTCACTGCAACCTTGACCTCCCATATTCAAACAATTCTCCTGCCTCAGCCTCCTGAGTAGCTTGGACTACAGGCATGTGCCACCATGCCTAGCTAATTTTTTGTATTTTTAGTAGAAGTGGGGTTTCACCATGTTGGCCAGGCTAGTCTCGAACTCCTGACCTCAGGCATTCTGCCCACCTCAGCCCTTAAAAAAGTGGATTACAGGTGTGAACCACTGTGCCTGGCACAGAATTTATTTTTTATTAATTTAAGCAATTGGAGTAAAAATAAAAATAAATATTTTCTTCTTCCTACTATGTAACTCATACTTAAAAGTCACAAAAATGTGCTAATAACTACATTTAAAATACTTGGTTATCTATAAAAGTCAAGGTTACAAGTCAACTCCCTCTTCAGCTCTCTATTCTAACTGAATAAAACCAATCCTTTCTTAGTTTAGACATGTTTTTCTGTTAGTAAACTTTACATGAGATCTCAATTAACTAGTTTATCTTTACCTTCTAGTTTCTCTTTGCCTTCTAAAAAATCAAGCAACTGGAAGAATGATTCCATCTGCCAAAGGCTACAGAGTAATTAATACTGGAAAATCAATTATTATTTTATTTTTACAATCCTATGAAATGAAATCTGATTAATAAGTAGCCTAGCATGCTCCTTTAAAATAGACTGTAATGTGGAGTGTGTAGCACATAAAAATGACTGTTTTGCAAGGTACTTTATGCAGTAGGTTCCATGAAAAAAAGCTTTGAGAACAGGTCGTGGGTATTAGCTTAATGGAGACTGCAATATAGCATACAGGGAATGTTTTAGAAATGGAAAGGCCTTGAGATTGCTCAATCTGTCATCTTTATTTACAGATAAAATAGCAATAGGTTCCAAGAAATGTATTTTCCCTGCTTGCACAGGTCTTCTAACTCTGAATCCTGTTCTCTTTCTGCTTCAAAGCACTTTTCTTCTTCAGTTTTTTATCTTTAAGAACATGGTGTTCAGTAATCACTCTACTACAATGCAAGTAAATCAGAAAATTTACTAATACTGATGTCTCCTTAATTAATTCATGGTGATACAAAATCTGAATTAATGTGACATTTTTACTTAAGCATGTGATTATTGTAGCTAGATTTAAATAGATTTGCCTCACATTAGAATTATTACCAGATTCTATATACAACAGCCAACATTTCCCCCTAATACACTGCTATGACAAATTAAATTAGTTCAAACTTACTGAAACACACATTAAGCAGGATGTTAAAAAAGAAAAAAAACACCTTAAATTCTGTGAGCTCTTTGACCCATTCACACTACTTTTAAGAATTTATGGTAAGGTTCAGACGAAATATGTTCTAAATGTATATGTATTAGTCCATTCTCACACTACTAATAAAGACACACCTGAGACTGTGTAATTTATAAAGGAAAGATGTTTAATGGACTCAGTTCAGCATGACTAGGGAAGCCTCAGGAAACTTACAATCATGGCAGAAGGAGAAGCAAACACATCCTTCTTCACATGGTAGCAGCAAGGAGAAATGTGGAGCCAAGAGGGAGAAAAGCCCCTTATTAAACCATCAGATCTTTTGAGAACTCACTCACTATCATGAGAACAGCATGGAGGTAACTGCCACCATGATTCAGTTACCTCCCATCAGGTCTCTCCCATGACATGTGGGGATTATGGGAACTATAATTCAAGATGAGATTTGAGTGGTAGCATAGCCAAACCATATCATTCTGCCCTTGGCTCTCCCAAATCTCATATCCTCACATTTCAAAACACAACCATGCCTTCCCAACAGTCCCCCAAAGTCTTAACTCATGCCAGCATTTACTCCAAAGTCCAAGTCCAAAGTCTCATCTGAGACAAGGCAAGTCCCTTTTGCTTATGAGCCTATAAAATCAAAAGCAAGTGAGTCACTTCCTAGATACAATGGGGGTACATGCATTGGGTAGAAACACCTCTTCCAAATAGAAGAAGTTGGCCAAAACAAAGGGGCTACAGGACCCACGCAAGTTTGTAGTCCATTAAGGCAATCATTAAACCTCTAAATTCAAAACTGATCTGCTTTGACTCCATGTCTCACATCCAGGTCATGTTGATGCAAGAGGTGGACTCACACAGCCTTGGGAATCTCCACCCCTGTTGCTTGCAGAATACAGCCTCCCTCCTGGCTGATTTCACAGCTGGCATTGAGTGTCTGTGGCTTTTCCAGGCACATGGTGCAAGCTGTTGATGAATCTACCATTCTGGGGTCTGGAGGATGGTGGCCCTCTTCTCACAATTCCACTGGGTTGTGCCCCAGTAGGGACTCTGTGTTGTATGAGGGCTCCAACCACACATTTCCCTTCTCCTCTGCCCTAGCAGAGGTTCTCCATGAGGGCTTTGCCTCTGCAGCAGACTTCTGCCTGGACATCCAGGCATTTCCATACATTCTCTGAAACTCAGGCAGAGGTTTCCAAACCTCAGTTCTTGACTTCTGTGTACTTCTGTGTAGGACCAACACTACATGAAAGCTGCCAAGGCCTGGGGCTTGCACCCTCTGAAGCCAAGGCCCAAGCCATACCTTGACTCCTTTTAGCCACAGGTAGAGCAGCTGGAATGCAGGGCACCAAGTCCCTAGGCTGCAGACAGAAGGTGGACCCTGGGCCCAGTCCAGGAAACCATTTTTTCCTCCAAGACCTCTGGGTCTGTGATGGGAGGGGCTGCCATGAAGGTCTGTGACATGCCCTGGAAACATTTTCTCCATTGTCTTGGTGATTAACATTCAGCTCCTTGTTACTTATACAAATTTCTGCTGCTGGCTTGTACCAGAAAATAGATTTTTATTTTTTATTGCATCCTTAGGCTGCAAATTTTTAAAACTTTTACACTCTGCTTCCTCTTGAATGCTTTGCTGCTTAGAAATTTCTTCCACCAGATACCCTAAATCATTTCTCTCAAGTTCAAATTTCCACAGATCTCTAGGACAGGGCAAAATGCTGCCAGTCTCTTTGGCTAGCAAGAGTGATCTTTACTCCAGTTCCCAACAGTTCCTCATCTCCATCTGAGACCACCTCAGCTTGGACTTCATTGTCCATATCACTATTAGCAATTTGGTCAAAACCGTTCCACAAGTCTCTAGAAAGTTCCAAACTTTCCAACATTCTTCTGACTTCTCTGAGCCCTCCAAATTCTTCCAACCTCTTCCTGTTACCCAGTTCCAAAGTAAATTCCACATTTTTGGATATCTTTACAGCAGCACTCCACTCCTCCCAGTACCAATTTACTCTTTTAGTCCATTCTCACACTACTAATAAAAACATAACCTGAAAATGGGCAAATTATAAAGGAAAGAGGTTTAACTGACTTAAAATTCAGCAGGGCTGGGGAGGCCTCAGGAAACTTTCAATCATGGCAGAAAAAGAATCAAACACATCCTTCTTCACATGGTGACAGCAAGAAATGCACAGCAAGGTCAGGGAGAAGCTCTTTATAAAACCACCAGGTCTCATGAGAACACATTCACTATCACAAAAATAGCATGGAGGTAACCATCCCCATCATTCAATTATCTCCCACGAGGTCCCTCCCACACTATGTGGCGAGTCTGGGAATTATTAGGTTGGTGCAAAAGTAATTGCGGTTTTGGCCATTACTTTCAATGGCAAAAACCGCAATTACTTTTGCACCAACCTAATACAATTCAAGATGAGATCTGGGTGGGGACACAGCCAAACCCTATCAGTGCATGGATATCACATTTATTTTACTGTTAATATTAATAAAAATTTAAGTTATTTAAATGCTCAAAATAAGAGGCCAGTTAGTAAATGAAATTGTGGTACAGCTATAAAGAAATTACCATTCAAGCAATATGGTGGTAGTATGAATATATATGTATTAACATGAAAATAAATTTAAATATGTTAAATTAAAAAGTAGCTTCAAAATGCCATGTAATCCCTAATTCCATTTTAGTAATTTTGGATCCAAATTTTCTAAACATGTATTTATGCACACATACTCAAAATATTCTAGAAGGATGTCAATACAGGGATAATAGTCGTTTCCAGGTAGATAAATCATGGATGATTACATCTTTTTATATTTAAGTGCTTTTACTTTTTATGAAATGGGCATTGTTAATTATACAATCATAAAAATGCAATGATCTTGCCTTTAAACATAAAAGTCGCTTCCAGCTTAACATCAGAAAAACACATGCCACTTAATATGATGTCAATCTGGACAATACAGCCAAGGCATGCCAAGAAATCTGTGATGGAAAGAAGATTTAAGACAGGAAGGAAAGAAATTAGAGAATTCTAAAACAATAACAAATTGTTTTTTAAAAATCTTACAACTTGAGATAAATTTGCTGCCAATTTCACTTAGTTAACCATCTGTCTTTATTATCTTGGATTTCCTGAGAAAATGTAATAATTTGGAGAAGACTGTTGCATGTGACTATATATATTCTAAGGTTGAAAAAAGGATAATTGATATTCAATTATGATCTAATTAAGTTTTAAATAACACTTTCAAAGCACCAGTGGTTCAAGTCATTAATCAGATAACCTCATTTATAGCAACATTCAAGTAAAATCATCAGTATGCTATAGCAAAATAATAGTGATAATAATATATGAGTAAGAGGAGACCTAAGATTTTTCACATTTTCCATTTCATACAGCCTGTTTTTGGCTTTTCTGTAACTTCAGATTTTAAGTGGAACAAATATTCAATCAAGTTAGAATCTTCTTTATACTTCTGTAGCGCTTGGACAATGTGCCTTAGGCAAAGCTCTTCCAAGGTAACAATCAAAGTTTATGCATTTTCTTGAAATACTCTTTATTTAGATGGCTTTTCTCCAAACCAACTTTGGAGGAGATACTTTCCAAGTGTTTTCTCTTCCTATTACAGAAGCAACAATGCCTAAGAAATTTCTCTATGGCTTGAAAATCTTTTACGCCCAGTCATTCAGACAGACTTTTAACCTGTCCTTCCACTCTTCCCAAGCCTATGAGCGAGAATAAATAACACTAATGGAGTGTCAGGGCAAAAACAAACAAACAATCAAACAAAAACCCAAGGCAACTGACTGTCACAAATTCTAGTAATTTAAGCCCATTTGCAAAAGCCACACCCTCATGGAAATGAGCTTATTGTGTAGAGCTTTTTTTTCCCCCTTTGCAGAAAGACTACAAAAAACTTAAAAGGCAATGTGGGTTCATGAAAATGTAACTATTTAGCACTAACTTGCCTCTATCATAATGTATGAGAGGATGCAATGTAAAAGAATATCCCACAAAATGTAGGCCAAGTATGTGTGTGTATACATATATATATATATATGTATACATACACATATATATATATATTTTTATTTATGACCCATCTACATGTCCTGGTGATGTCAGCTTTTGCCCACAGCAAAAGCCATCCCATTCTTCTTTCTGGAACTTTTTCTAAGGTAGAGGGTTTTGATCGTGTGTTTTTATGCCCCTCATTATTGATTATATTACTATACATGAAGATAGAACCCCTTATTTAGAGCAGCTAACAAAGGGGACTACACTGTTCAGGTTTAGTTGGACTGTCCCATCTGCTTGGTTAACTTCCAGTGCTATTTTTTGCTTTTCTCACTCTTGTGATCTCTTCGTTACCTTCTCTGTCACTCTTCATTTACTTTAAATTCACTGACTCTATACCCTAGTTCTACATAATAAGAGTAATGCATATATCCTTCATTATCTGAATCTAATACATTACTGTAAACATGTTAAACATTGATTTTTTTTTTTTTATAGTAGGGGCCTGTATGCTGTTATTTTTAGTAGGGAAAATAAGAACGCATTCTCAACATATGAAAACACCCAACCAAATTTTCCCAAGTAATAATAAATACTGAAACATGTATATAAAACTCAACAAAGACTTTTTCATAATATAAAGCACTAACGTATCAATTATTTAATCATTTAACACCTAATTATTTAGTGCTTTATGTGCTTATTAGTACATATCCATGCAATGTACAATGATGCTGTCTTGCAAAGTATTAGATGCAAATTACATTTTTCTTCTAAGCAGAAGCTTGACTAATAAATAATATGTTAAAAACACAATGAATAGAATTAATTTTTAACAAAGCAACATAAGGAGACAAGGCATGCTTTGTTTCTTTTGAAAATTAAAGCATTGAAGATATCCCAACTGAGGTACAGTGGTTGAAAGAGAAAGCTGGAAGATGTAGTCAGTGCTGCTGCTTGCTGAAGGGGAAGGATGAGCAGGAGGGAGCATGTGAGGGGTGAGAAAGGCAGAAAGTAAATGCCTGAGGTCTGGCCATGTCCAAATACAGGCAAACAATGGACAATTTCCTCCTGGTTGTTTGACTCTAGAAATGGATGCCTGTCCATTATCAACTATCAGCTGATGCCATAGACAACAACAATGGGAGGATTAAAATTCACATTCCATGTCTCCTTCCATTCACTTTCCTGGTGTCAGTGTAACAGGTGATAGGGAGAGTGTGTGATACATTCATGTCATAATCACATCCAATTGCTACATTATTTTATCTATATG
The DNA here is from genome assembly GCF_003255815.1 of Theropithecus gelada. NCBI lineage: Eukaryota > Metazoa > Chordata > Mammalia > Primates > Cercopithecidae > Theropithecus > Theropithecus gelada. The sequence continues at coordinate 98,030,577 of NC_037670.1, forward strand.
ATCTAAACTTTAAAGATTTTCATCAAATATGCATGCTTTCTCTTCTAATTCACAATAATTAAGTTTAGTAATTCTTTTCTGTAATTGTATTTCACAAAAATTCTTCAACATTTTTACTATCCAATGGGGTAAAACAGGCCTCCATACCAGATTAATGTATCTGTTTTGTGTAGTTGTCTTCAAAAAAAAATTGAAAGTTTAGCGACAAACTATAGAACCATTTCTTTTTTCATACTTTATTTATTGTTAGGCACGAAATTCTTTTCATAGCCCAGTTGACCAATCTGAGTACCTACCTGCTGTTGACGAAAAGAGTCAAACTCTGTAAAATGTTTTAAGAGATTTATTCTGAGCCAAATGTGAATGACCATGGCCCTTGACACAGTCCTCAGGAGGTTCTGAGAACATGTGCCCAAGGTGATTGAGGTACAGCTTGGTTTTATATATTTTTAGGGAGGAATGAGACATCAATCAAATACATTTAAGAAATACATTGGCTTGGTTCAGAAAGGCAGGACAGCTCAAAGCTGGGGACTTTCAGGCTCTAGGTAAATTTAAACATTTTCTTGTTGACAATTGGTTGAGTTTATCAGGAGACCTGGGATCAATGGAAAGGAATATTCAGGTTAAGATAAAGGATTATGGAGGTCAAGTATTATTGTGTAGAGAAATCTCTCAGATATCAGACTTCAGGGAGAGAGCAGATTGTAAAATGTTTGTTATCAGACCTAAAGGGGTGCCTGACTCTTAGTTGATTATCTCCCGGATCTGGAAAGAAATGAAGGAAAACAAAGTGGGAAGGGGATTCTCTATAGAATGTGGATTTTTCCCACAAGAGACTTTGCAGGGCAATTTCAAGGTAGGGCAAGGAGATATATTTTGGTGAAAATATGTTTTGATTTTTTCCCTTGTTATGCCAGAGTCAGATTGGAAAGTAAGTGACAATATAGAGGGTTAAATAAAACCCATCTGAGGATGGGAATTTATGGTTTGTAGGGCATGACTCCCCAGACCCCATAGAAAAGAATTTGGGCAAGACAAAAAAATCAGAGCTTAGTCCTCATTGCTATCAAGACCATTTAATTAATCTTTCATCAAAGCAAAGTCATCTATGTAAGCACCCCCTTTAGATACCGCACCACCAACACTGGGTAATATTGTTCCCAGTCCAAAACGAGGGTCAGGCTGCTTATTCTTGCCTCCCAATAACGAGATGCAGAGGAACTGGGAAAGAAGAGAGTTGATTTCTGTTACCGGGTAGAGATAACCGGGAGAATGCTGGGAAAATATCACCAGACCAACTCAAAATTACAGTTTTCCAGAGCTTATATACCTTCTTAGCTATATGTCTGCATGTAAATTTGTATTTCTCTAAAGACACATGTCATTAACTTCTAATCTATAACTAAGATCTGAGAGTCCTGAAGACCTTCCTCTGGAGCCTCAGTAAATTTACTTTATCCACATGGGTCCAGGTGCCAGGGGTGATTACCCTTATTTTACTCATGCTAAATCAAGGAGATTTGGGAAGATCATTTAGACCCCAATAAAACTTGTTTGTGGAGGTCTGAGGAGTTCCTTCAGATAACCCCAGTAAAACTTGTTTAATTCTAAACAGATCCTGTGAAGAATTCCTTCATTATCTTGTTATGCTTCAAGGCCCAGGAATGGCCTAGGCAAAACTCTTGGTGGGCTTTTGTTACATTCCATCCTTTGTATAAGAGCAATGGCTCTATCTGCTTTTAATATTTAAATTAACAACTCAGTCAGTGCTGAAATAGTTGTCGTGGAGGCCTGTCTGTTCAGCTGTTAGTGAAACCTGGCCTGCCACAATATGCCTTCAAGGTTGCCAATAACTCTTGGCTCAAATCATAACAGTGGCGCTAGGAGACATAAAGATCTCTTGGATATTGTCTCATAATCACCAATCCTAGAAGGAAGTCCTGGGATGTTCTAGAATTTCCCAGAGATATCAAAAGAACTATGTTTGCAAATTTTTCCTTCTTCAGTTTTTCTTGGAATTTTGATGAATGGTTACAGAAAATTTCTCTCATGAGCTTTGACTATCTATTCTTCATTTAGGCATGACACTTTAGATTTGCTACAGTTCTGACATGGAGGCATGTTCTCCCTGGACTGCTCCCAGGCAATGACCAAATGCAGTTGTGAAGGTGAATCCAGGAGATTTCTTTATAACAGAGAATCCCAACAATGGATGATGTTTGCTGGAGAACCCCTCATTGGCCTCGTGAAGACATTCTCAGAGCTATGCCACAGTATAAAGTCTTGCTACCCAATCCTTGTCTTTCTTGTCCCCTCTTGCTGCTGTTAGACCGGCATCACAGTCTGAAGGTGCTCCTTGCCTACTCCTGCTCTTTATCCTTCACAGGTGTTTCTACCAGCTTCTTGTAACTTAAGGCTTCTCAGAGGCCCTAAATGAACATACCACTTAACAATTGTACAAAATTCCATTAGGCCCTGGGATTTTAGGGCTATGCATCAGAGGAGGTTTGGTTGAACATCACCTTTAAAGTTTTGCCTACTGAATTCAATTAGTTGCCCCTTTAAAAGAGATATGTCCAAATCCTAACCCCTGGATACTGTTAAGATGGCTTTATGTTTGGGAAAAGTAATGTAAATTACTTTGTAATTACATATAATGTGATTTGTATGTGTAATCAAATTAAATATATCAAGATGAGATTATCCTGGATTTCTGATGGGCTCTAAGCCCAATGATTAGTGTCCTTGTAAGTGACAGAAAGGGAGAAGATCATGTGAAGACAGGGCAGAGATTGGAGGGATGTGTTTGCAAGCCAAAGGTTGCCAGGGATTTCCAGCAGCCACCAGAAATTAGAGGAGAGGCGTGAAACAAATTCTCCATGAGAGCCTTCAGGAAAAAACAACCCTGCTGACACCTTGATTTCAGACCTCTGGCCTCCAGAATTATGAAAAAGTAAATTTCTGCAGTTTTAAGTCACCAGGTTTGTGGTAACTTTTTACAGCAGTGCTAGGAAACAAACAAATAGTGTAAGCTTTCCTTTGGCAGATTTTACGTTTTATGTTCTTGGCAGTGTTTTTTTTTCTTTTTTTTTTTCCATTGCTAAATGAATTTATGAGATGGTGTTTGTTAAAAAAAAAAAAAAATCCCAATATCAACATGACTGAGAATGTTCTTTGTAATATAAGCACATTGGTCAAAATAATTCTACAATTCACTTTGAAGATTGCTGCAGCCTCACTAATTGGAACTGCTCATCCTTGATTTTCAGATTGTGCAATGTTGCACGGACTATAAATCCCTAAAATCATCTCAAACTGGCTTTGTAACTAAACTCCTTTACGAAATTTTTCTTTCTTTTCTTTCTTTCTTTCTTTCTTTCTTTCTTTCTTTCTTTCTTTCTTTCTTTCTTTCTTTCTTTCTTTCTTTCTTTCTTTCTTTTTCTTTCTTTATCTTTAAAAATGTTTAAGCAATGTAGGACTAGCTTTGGTTTTACCAAATAAATGTCTGAAATACAGCTAAGATACATCATAAACCATCTCACTTAAAATACCCTACACATTTAGCCAGTATTTGAGCAGGCATTTTTTAATTTGATAGCAAATTATGACAAAGTTTGTTACAACAAATATTCCAATGTAAGAACATAGATTGTGAAAGGTGCCATTTTGTACAAATGAAGATTTTAGATTTCCCTTCTATATACTATTTCACAGGGATTTTTAGAACTAAGAAACAACATGCATACCTGCAGTGTTTTGCCTCCAGTCAGTTCTCCTCCCCCACATTTTTTAAAAATATAAAGATTGATTGTCACATTGTAGGCAATGTTCACAGCTTAATGCAGTCAATATAAGCTTTTAGAGAGCTTGATCAAATGATTATTTTTTACAGTAATAACTATAATTCTGAAGATATTCCTGAAATATAACACCAGTGCCGATATTACTGGAGGTACTGATACCATTGGGGAATTTGACGTGCTAGAAAATGGATCTCTTTCTGAACTGAAATATTTTCTTCGCCTTCCTTGTATTTTTCAGTTTACCTGGTGGTGGGATTAGAAACTGCCAAGTTCCTCAATGTAAGCTTGCTGTTTAAAAGTGTGGTAGGGATTGAGAGGAGTGAAAATTAGAGCTAGGAATATTAGGAAGGGAATGTTTAGGAGGTGTGGGGCTGCAGGTACTCGTAAGTGTCTGGAGATATGCATTATCATAGAATCAGAGAATGCTGTAGCTGGAAGAGTCCTTAAGTATTGTTTCTTTGAAGTATCAGAAAGAGAAAATGAAGGTCTACTTTGTGAGAAAACTATGCTATAGATCATCTAAGAGCCAAGATCAGGAAACAAATCCTTCAACTACATTTAATTATGTGTACAGTTAGTTATAGCCTCCTTCTCACATTAAAGCTTCATACCTCCTGACGTACCGTAAAGATGAGGGGATGCATAAAGTCACAAGGTAAATATGACACATTCCTGAATTTTGTTCTCCATGTAAGATTTGGGGACAATATTTTGAGTTTTATGTTCTCTAAACTATGTATGTGAGCAAATAATATTCCTTAAAATGTATATGCTCGCAGGATAAATAGATTTTGGTTTCTCCATACTGCCTAATATTGTTTGTTGGTAAGTGTACAGAGAACTGAATCTTTTTATGTTCAGAAACTAATTGGAAACTTTAGTAATTTTGTATTGTCTTAAAACAGGATGTTATTAGCATTGTGACTAGAGAATACGGAATTGTTACCAGAATGTTTGGTTTCTCAGTAAGTGTTTTGCAACCCACATAAGAACTTAAAAAATAAAATAAAATGAAACTGTCATCTTCTGAACTAGCGTGGGTTTAAATATTTTTAATGTACACATTCAAAAATGTAACTCATACTTGCATTTCCTTAAACGTTTTGATCTAAACACATAAAATGACTGCATTTAATTCTGTTGCCCACAAAAGCGAATTTTCCATCACAAAAAAAATACAATTTCTATTTTACATATAACTTTAAGATATCTTATATTGTATTCAAGTTGTTGGTTAAAGAGAGGAAGTTAAAAGCATTTAGTGAAAATGTAAAAGAAAATTAAGAAAATTGTGAATAATCTGAAATTAAGGTTATAGAAAAATGAAATCCCCAGGGCTTAGCTTAAGGCTTGATGACACAGGTGATGATAAGGGCTCACTGTCAATGAATATATACTGTGCACCAGCTACTAATCCCAGCCTAAGGACAAAGATAACATTATTATTATATCCACCTAACAAAATAGCAATATTATCACCACAAATAGTGAATGGTAGTTAAGCAGCACTTGTCAATCTTCCTTCCTACTTAGGTAAACTGTCCATGCGTCCACTCTTAAGCCAGACCTGCTGTGAAGAAGATTGCATTCTCTCTTACCCACTAAAGGACAACATTCTAGTGGGTGTTTAAAAAATTTTTTTAATTGTTTATTTTTTCACTCTTGACTGAATAATTTCTATTAGCAAGCTATTTTTTTTCCTCTCTTTTCTTAAAAAAATTATTTTGCCTTCACTTCTTGCAGTCTAGCTACTGCCCAAATTCTTTCCTTCTATGGCCAAAAAAATGTTTTTGAATGAGCTGCCTATATTTGCTGCCTCCCATTCCTCTCATCATATTTTCTCTTAAGCTCACTCTGGGTTGTTTTTTTCCCCAGCTACTGAATTGAAACAGCCCTTGAAAGTGACACAAATGATTTCCGTCTTGCTAAACTTAAAAGTCTTACTAAATCTGCTCCTCATTTAACTTGATATTATGTGACACTTTGCTTTTAGGACATATTATTTTTCCTGGTACTCTTGCTATTTCACTAGGCATTCATTATTAGTTTCCTAGCAGATTGCTTCTCTTTTCCTGGTGCTTGAACTGCAGAGTGCTCCAAAACTCAGTCCTTGCTATCTTACTTATCTACAATCACTATCCATGTGATGTCATCCAGTTAAATACTGTTTATATAGAAATGATATTCAAATTTAGTGCTTCAGTCCAGGCTTTTCTACTGGATTCCACACTCATAAATAATTGCTTTACTAATGGCCACACTTGCATATCTAATAGATTTATCAAATATAAAATGCCTAAAACTAAAATTGAAGACTCTCTATTCCAAACATGGTTTATCAGCAGCGTTCATCATTTTACTTATTGGCAACTATATCCCTCCAATTGCTCAAACTTACAACTTTGGGATTCTTGACACATTACTTTCACAACCCATATCCAATCAATAAGGAAATTCTTTTGGCTCTACTTTCAAAATAATTCATCTTTCCTGCTCCACCACTAACATTTTCATGCCATCACATCTCTATACTGCATTGATATAAGAATGTCTTAATAATGTATTATGTTTGTATTCTATCTTCTTGCACTAGAATACAAACTATAGGATTAGGCGTATTTTCTGTTTTGTTCAATTATATATTCCAATAGTTAGAACAGTACTCGTTCTAAACTCAATAGGTGGCTTGAGAATATTTGAAAGAATGATTAAGAAGTCATAGCTGCAGACTTTTATTTCTGTTCTTTATCTCCAGATTTGTCTTGACACACCTATTTATTCTTTCTAAAGTACATAAAATCCCATATAGATTGTTTCATTAATTATTGCTTATCAGAGTTGAATGTTAGCATTCTTTCCCAACTCCACATTAATAATGTCATGTGGGAGGCTTGAAATTGTCATGGTGGAAATATTTACAACACAGCAATTGGCAAACACTACAGTATGTACCCTCCACGTACTGAACAGTTGTTAAACCTTTACCAGCACATTATTTGTCCACACCAGTCAATTCTGTCCCTAATAATATTTCTTAATTAGCAATTATGTTTTCAATAGAAATTTTTAGTTATAGTATAGATGACTGGCTCGAAGGCAAGTATACTCTTTTTCTTAATGTATTTTCTACACAATAAAATATGTATAAAGGTGGAAATTATTTCATAGGTTCCTAGTGTCTGGATAGGGTTTCTGGATAAATTAGCAGATATTTGTCTGGGTTCCTGGCTAAATTAGCAGATATTTGTCTTTCAAAAAAAAAAAAAAAAAAATCACTCTTACAAATATTTTGTGCAAGGCATTGGATTAGATTCATACATCAAAACATTAAATGTAGATAGATGAAGGAGTAAAAATTGCTAGCAAATACAAGAAACAGTTAATAAAAACTGATGTTTAAGAGGATTAACAATGATAACAAATATGAAAAGGAGAAAGGAAATTTTCTTCATATTCTCAAATCTATAGTCATTTTGGAATTAGCTAGTTTTTATTTTTCATAAGTAGAAATACTTATTGCTATATGTGTAACAGTTTGCTCAAATATATTATGCCCATTATCCTTTTAAGCTAACAATGATTCCAAGAGCTTAGCAGGAACAGGTAGAGAGTGACTCGCACTCAGAGCAGCTTAAAGGATTTGCCCAGAATCCTGTGGTGAGCCAGAAGCAAAGACCTGAACAGAGGGTTTGGATTTTGTACAGCTTTTCCTTCTGTAGCAGTATCATTAGAATATTATTCTTAGGATTTTAAAAAATCCAAGCGTATAGATTTCAAATAGAATATAAACTGCTACAAGATAGCTGTTATTATTTTTAACAATAGTTCCATATTTCTTTTTCAATCTCTTTGTACTTTTATGAAAATTCTCACACAAGTACATATAAACTTCTGTTTCTTAGTAACTAGTTCTCTAAATCTCTTATTCTATAGTCCTGTAGGTATTCATTTCCTTTCTGCTGCTGGCTATAAGTAGAACTTCTTTTATATTATCTGGGGAATTTCATTTAATGACAATATTATTTTCTGGATCTCTCTGCTGGATTCCAAAATGCTATTTTTGCTATTGTGACCTAAGGTGAGAGTAAATAAATCTTTAAATAAAATGTTCTCATGAGGTTTTTTTTGCTTCCCTAAAAGAAGTTCCCTGTGTAGCAATCAGACAAAATATATATTCATTCATAGGAAAATTTAACAGGATACAAATTGCTCATTAACTCTTACTTTCTTTATGCATGTGATTAATGATCAGAGCAGTGATTAATTCCATCTCAGCTGCCTATAAGACTCAATTGAGAGGCTTTTTTTAAAGGTCCTCATGACTAGCCAGTTATGGAGATGTAGGCCAATTAAATCTTCATCACTGTGTTTTGAGAGCAGACATCAGCGAATATTAAAAGCTCCCCAGATGATCCTGATATGGATCCAGGTTTGAGTATTACTAGATGAAGATAAAGCACTATTTCACCACTTTTAAGTACTGTATAGCTAAGGGAAACTTTATGAAATGTAACATTGGACTGAATGCTACTATATTGTCTGTACAACAATGATACAATTTAAGTATACAATTTTACAATTAAATTATATAATTTAATTATAACTTTACATTTAACATTTATATAATTGATAAAGATATCAGACACATTAATGCTAGCTAAGTATTTAAATTAGAAAAATCTTCTCTTTAAACAGTTGAAGTTGCAGAGCCCTCTCTACTACAGGGTTAATACAGTTCCTGAAAAAATGCTTTTTGCTGAGCACAAGAAAAGTCTTCTGGGCCATGAACATCTTTTGTGAAAAGAGGGAAAATCTATGTGGGGAGGCTTAGATTTTAAAGGAAACTTTTGAAAGCACTGAATTGAGAGACCCGAAATATGACTTTTCCATGGTCCCACTGAGCCTCTCTCACTTTGTAAAAACTATCATACTGGCCTGGAAAACCAATATCTTTACTGAACGTGGGAAACATGGCACTATTTTGTTAAAACAAAACAAAACAAAACAAAACAAAAATCATATAGTGAACCTACAGTCAGTCCACTAAAAACACATTATTTATAAAAATGACAAATGCATTTTGTAAGTTGGGTCTTGACTTTAACAGTAGAATATATGATAGTCTCTTCACAGCAGCTATGACTACTATTTAGGTGGCAAAATTATTGGCCTTGACTTTTAAAATATATTTACTGTACAGGAGTTTGAATCACTACTGTACATTCTTTTGGCTGTGTGATATTAGCTGTGTAATAACAAGGTTCCTAAGCCAAATTGTAAACTTGTATTTGTTCTTTTTCCAAAGTGACGAGAATGGTTTTGGGTCATATACAATAGCTTGAATCATTATATAAAACTGTTTTAGCTGTGTGATCCTAAGTAGGTAATAATTTCCTCAACTTTGATCTCTTCATGTGTTAAGCAGAAGGAATATTTGTTAACATTATTGTGAGTTTTAAATGAGATAATAGAATGCTTTGCAAACTCTAAAATGCTCATGCATTCAAGTTATAATTAATAGCGTTACTAGTGCCCAATACACAAATCGGATGCAGATTCTAAGAGAGTTATTATGGGGTGTCCCATGGAGCATGAGTTATGACCTACTGTGTTTGAGAAGGTCCTGAGAGATTTTGTGGATAAGTTGACAGATAAACCGTGCCATACATTATGTTGAACTTCACTTGACATTGGAGAGATTCCTGAGGAAAAAAAAATCATTAGCAAAAGAAGAGCTCTAAAATCATGGGATGCCTTCAGAATTGGATGAATGGATTTTGAATAGTAAATATGGAAGGTATAGAAAATAACTGTTGGAAGACAGGTTTGGATCATATTTTTACACACCTATGGTGCCAAGAGGAGGAGTTTGTGTTTCAATCCAAAGGCAAGAGGAAACTGCTGAAGGGTGATGATTTGTTTAAAGTCACGTTTAGGATGGAACAAAGGAAGAAGGATTTATTGGGCACCAGACATTCTGCTAGACACAGTACTGCCAGATCCCTATCATTATTCTAATTTTAAATATTAGAAAACTGAACCATAGAGAGGTTAAAAATATGCCCAGGGACATTCAGCCAAGAATTCCAGAGCCAAGATTCAAACCTAAATCTAGCTGGCTTTAAATCTCTCCATTACTTCATGGGGCCTTTGAGATTAATCTGACAAGTATGTGTTGAGTTTTTTGGGAATAAAGAAGCAAAGAGGCAGGAAAATCACAAAGGAAACTCACTCAAGTTGTAACAGATGCCTAAAGAGATGTGAGAGGAACTAAAAGTGTTTCATTTTTCATGTAGTACTTTTTTAGGATCCATTTGCTATTTTCTAAACATTACCAAATGCTATTAGTCATTTATTTATTTTCACTTCAGGCTAATGTAAAGGGGCTTTAATTTTTCTTGAAAATCATGTAAAAATTCTGAACGTTGTAAAAGTAAATAAAAATTTAATATTGATCCCTAACATGTAGCTCATTTAACTCGCATGGCATTGTTTATTACATGACTCAGCCAAAATGAGAAGATTCACAGGGTGTGTGCATTTTGGGGGGCCCCTGGAACTACTCAAGTACCAGAGCAGGTGATAGAAAGGTAAAGTATAGGAGAAAGTCAACTCATCTACCCATAAACATTTTCTTTGTTCTTTCCCAGCTCATTCCAAGAATGTTTGCTTAATAAAACACCTCCCACTTTCATGCTTAGTACCATTTTCAGCTGATTTCAGGTGATTCTGATAGTGATGAAAAAGACAGCCTCTTGTCTCAGCGGTAGTTATTGGTATAGTATTAAATTGCTTACTGGGAAAATGGATATGTTAGTCAAAGGGCAGTAATTTGTATTCACTGTTGTTTTCCAAGTATCCTGCCCTGCTAGTCAAGCCAAGCATAGGAACCTCTGAAATTAGCCCCATGTTTCAGAACTTCCCCAAGTCATACCCCTCCTTTGCTTTCCAGGAGATCCAATCTTTTGTGCTGTGCATCTGTCCAGCTCCCTTATCCCAAGAACTAAACCTGCCGTTTTCAACCTGGCTGCTTAGCACTGGGTTGCCTAGCACTTCACTGGTCAATCTTCCAGGTTCTTTCTCCCATTACAGACATGTGTTTACTAAACTGATCTCCAAGCTCACAGCTGCCTGCCTGGCTGGCTGCTTGCCTGGATTTCTCAGCATTGCTCAGCCCAGTATCTGTCACTGTGCTCTTTCTTGAAGCTCTATTATTAGCTGAATTATGACTGAGGCCACATCTTACTATCTGTTCATCCAGGTATAACTTCCTCTGTTTATTTTGTCCTAGAAGGCAGGTCAGGCCTAGTTGTAGATCCTTTCCCCTCTCCACTGCCCCAGTGTAGTTTTGGACAGAATGTAACTCAGAGTTGGCTCAATAAAAAAGATAGGAATGTTTATGGTGATAGCTCATAGGAAGAAATTTGGACAAGCAGTTAAGTTACAAATAAGATAAATGTGTGTTCCCCCACGAAAGAAGGTAAAACATAGCAGTAGGATTTTCACAACTTAGTGCATTTTGGGTGCCCGAGAAGACACGTAGATAATTCACGTAAAAAAGTGCTGTTGAGAGGTTATGGATATCCTGAACTCTCTGATGTTCCATATGCAAATCCTGATCCTTAGAAGATTGACCAGTCAAGTCAGGGCCTCAGTCTTAGAGAAACTGGGTCCAAGAAATCTTATTGAGACAGGAAGATAAGAACAAGATAGTGCTCTAGTTTCCAAACTAGATTGTGAAATGGAGATCAGGTCATAGTTAAACTTCAGATATTAAGATATTAGAACTGGAACTTGAGAATTGGAGAGGCAGTGAGTTGAATTGATTGTGATTCATCTGAATATCAACTAGAGCAGCTTAAATTGTCTCAGGCCACGTCATTATTGAGCCCTAGTTCACAGAAAGGGGAGTCATATATCTAAAGGTTTTTGGCTGTTAATTTAGCTCATGATTTCTCTACTAAGAATATTCAGTATAAACTATGACCAGTACATTTTATGACTAGTAAAATGTTGTAGGAATAATTTTATGAGCTTTCCCTTTTTCTGCATCGTTTATAAATAATTATTGAATGTGTTTTTTACTTTCATATAAACTTGAAATGAAAAGGTCATCTAAGCAGTGTCTCTAAAGTTGTGTGGGAGGCCTATGTGGGAGAAACCAAAATTGTTTTCTCCGCCTTCCATTTTATCATTGGCTTAAGATATGGTTAAAATAAACATGGTCTATTGAGATATGATATTCCATAATGTATGCCTCTGTTTATGTGTGTGTCTCTGTGCATCTGCACAGTATGGGTTACATCTACGGTTATGGATAAAAAGAAGTAAAAGCGGTTCTGCTAACTTATAATAGTGCCTTATTATCCACAAAGAAGGATTTGAGACTAAGGAATCAGCTTCATGTCTCTTTTTAATATATAGTTTGGTCTCAGTAGTGTAAGTTTTCTAACAAAGTACATACAGAAGCAATTACTGTAATTTATTGCCATTTAGGAATAGCTCTGATTAATTTAATCTCAATATTTATTGCAATTCTGTTGTTTCAACTTTGTGATAAAGGTGAAAGGTGTGCAAAAATGAAAACACACATTTTCTGCCCTAGAACAACCTCCAATCTAGCAAGGGACAGGACATAAAAAATTAACCCTGATCACAATGTGGAAAGTGCCAGCAAATTATATACCAAAAAAGAAATACATAGGAAGCTGCATAGGCATCAAGCAAATGCGCATGCGCGCACGCCGCGCACGCACACACCCCTCAGAGGATGTCCACAACAAAAAGACAAACAGTCCAATTAAAAAATGGTCAAAGAACTTTAATAGACATTTCTCCAAAGAACATACCAATGACCAATATGCATATAAAAAGATGCTCAATATTATTAGTCATTAGCAAATGACTAATCAGATGTAAATCAAATCATTTCACATCCACTAGGATGGCTATAACGAAAAAATGGTTAGAAAATAACAAGTGTTAGTAAGTATATGGAGAGACTGAAACCCTTATACCTTACTGGTGGGAATGTAAAATGGTACAGCTGTTGTGAAAATCAATTTAGCAGTTCCTCAAAACATTAAACATAAAGTTACTGTATGACCTGGCAATTTTACTCACAGGTATATAGCCAAGAGAACTGAAATATATGTTTATACAAAAACCTGTACACTTGAATGTTCATAGCAACATTCTTAACATCCAAAACCTGGAAAGAAGTCAAATATACATCAGCTGATAAACAGATTTTTAAAATGTAGTATATTCATTATAATGGAATATTGTTCAGCTATAAAAAGGAGTGAAGTACTGATACATGTTATAACATGGAAAAACCTGGAAAACACTAAACTAAGTGAAAGAAGTCAGACACAAAGGAAACATATTATATGATTCCATTTACATGAAATGTCCAGAATAGGCAAATCCATAGACACAGAAAATAGATTAGGGATAGCCAGAGGTTAGAGGAGAGAAAATACAGGAAGTAACTGTTTAATGGGTATAAGATTTCTTTACAAGGTGATGAAAATATTATGGGATTAATTAGTAGTAATGATTGCACAACATCATGAATATGCTAAAAATTACTGAATTGTACACTTTGAAATTGTTAATGTAGTCAATTTTATGTGACATGAATTTTATCTCACTTAAAAGTACTGTTTCACAGGCTGGGCCCTGTGACTTATGTCTGTAATCCCAGTTCTTTGGGAGGCAGAGGCAGGCAGATCACCTGAGATCAGGAGTTCGATACCAACCTGGCAAACATGGTGAAACCCTGTCTCTACTAAAATTATAAAAATTAGCCAGGCATGGTGGTGGGCCCCTGTAATCCCAGCTACTTAGGAGGCTGAGGCAGGAGAATCTGTTGAACCCAGGAGGCAGAGGTTGCAGTGAGCCAAGACCATGACATTGCACTCCAGCCTGGGCGACAAGAGCGAAACTCTATCTAAATATAGAGTTTCACACACATACACAAACCCACAGAATTTACCATATAAAGAAAGGAAATGATACATTCCAAGTAAAAGTATAATTCACAAAATATAGGCATTATGTATTCAATGGGCATGTATGAGAGAGTTTTCTAGCAGGATGTTTCAAAAACTAATTTGTGAATCAGTTTTCTGGAACTGGGAAATATTTTGTGGTAGTCCACATATCACTGACTCTTAGCGAAGGTCAACAAGAATTAGATGCAAATGGTAGCAAACAGTTTTCCATGCTCTGTTCCATAAAAGAAAATGGGAAAATCTACGTATTTCCTACATTTTAATTTTAAGGGTTTTTTTCATTATTATTCAAACTTGATTAAATATTCAGATGACTCATCCATATTTCTTAGCTGTTATTTCCTTCTAACTTAAAAGTACATTGTAATTCTGAGATTTCTCAATCAAAAATTATATTTCAATATGTATAATGAGCAATATTTTAGCAGACTGAATGAATATATCTATATCATATTAATGTATTTAACTTTAATTGTAATAATATTTATAATTCTTTTATGACATTATTTTATTAACTTAAAATTTCTTGTCACCAACTAATAAGATGAAAGGTTTAAAAATAATAGTACTTTTGAAGAAAATAATTTATAATTCTTTTGGTAATATGTCTAAGCTTTGTTTCTTCATTAAATGGGGTAATCTTTATACATAACAAAACTAAAATGTTATTCACAATGCATATATAAGGTAAAATACATGACATAACTAAGTTAAAGCTTACTTACTAAAGCTTTAATTTAATTACTAAAGTAAGCTTTAATTTAGTTGTGTTACGTGTGTAGAGAAAATTCTCCTTAAAAATATCTACAAGATACTAAATCTGTAGCTTCCCTCTAAATGGACTCACCATTGAGGCTTAGCTACACATTTTATTTTTCTTATCCAGCAGTATTGTTTTTATTTAATGCAGTGACCTTTTTGTTTCTTTGTAATTTCTTTTCCAATCATACAGCCTTTTAAAAATGGCAATAGACATTTTATATGTTGGTTTTTAAATTTAGTTTCTGCTGATACTTGTTTACATTTTAAGTGGTCTCTGTTCCTGGACTGGGCTATACAATCACAATATGTGCATATAAACAATTTTTGTGTTTTCTGTTTTTTATAGATTCTACAAAGAAATTAAAGGATGTTCTTGAAGAATTCCATGGTAATGGTGTGCTTGCAAAGTATAATCCTGAAGGGGTAAAACTTCTTTTTCTTTATATCAGTTTCATATATATGCTTGGAAGAGGATATTTCTTAATGAAAAATTCTTGGAAAAATGTATGTGTGTGTGTGTGTACACATATACATTATATATGTATGATACAGATGTGTGTGTGTGTATATATATATGCACACCATAAACCATTTACCATGTACCATAACATAAACAAAATTAAGTTCATAATGCAATGCTATTCTAGAAGATATATTAAATGTTGTACAACATTTTTCATTCAAATAACTCATCAATATTGTATGCTTGAAAGAATATGAATCATTTAAGTGTAGTGTTTGTTGTTTTCCTAGAAGTCAGGAAACAGCATTGGATAAAAGAGAGAAGGAATATGCTTGGCTCTCAGTCTATGACCCACAAATTTCAATCCAAAATGGATATTGGTGTAGGGGTAGGGAGTTACCCCTTTCAGGCAATTATTTCCTTGACCAAGGAAGGATTTTGTGTTGCTTATACCAGGTCTGTAACCTTAAGGAGCCAACTTGTACAAGAAGAGAGGGATTTTTTTAAATCTTCTATTTTACCTTTTACCAGTAAGCTTAAGATTTCTTGAAATCATTTTCTTATGAAAACTTTGCATGTCTTGTCAATTGTTTTTGAACACCATGCTTGAATGAATGCCTTTTCCTTCCTAATTGTTTGTTAAGTAACCTATTTAATATTAGTTGAGAGATGTTACATTTTAAATGTTTGATCACCATTACTGTTAGTTCATTTGTAGGTTCAGAAGGCAACATTAGGTTGTTTCAAGCTTCTCTTTGCAAAAGATTCTTTTGTCGGGATGTATTAACTAGATAGATTTGTTTGCTGACTAAAATGTGACTTATTTTTTGCGATTATTGTTTCATTTTTGTATGTTTGCAAGAACAGACTTCTTAGTTATCTTTCAATATTGTACTTCCCTGGGATTTATAGAACTTAATTTTAGTTATCATAACCCTCAAGCTATTCAAATTGTTTTGAGATTTCCTATCAGTATTTCTCATAGTTAGCTATTTTTCATGTCATATATCCTTATTCTGTCTACATTCTGGTACATTACTGTGACTTTTAAAACTCTTTAGGTTGGAATTTATTTTCTTAAAAAATAAAATTAATATTGGTGCCCATAAATGATGGAGAAAATAAAGGCTATTTAAAGCCATTACCATTTTTCTGTATTGGAAAAAAAAATAGATGTTTGACCTACATTTCCCTCATATTGTATTTTTCTAGATGGCATAGAGAAGGGAGAAAATAAAGTTAGCAGCTAAACTTACAAAACTGAGAATTTCAAAGCCTAAGAAAGCAGAGTGGGAAAAGTAAAGATGAATTATAGCACTGAATTGCTACAAGAAAAAAAAAATTGTCATTAATATTTATATTCACCACAATACTTGAAAACTTATTTGCTTAACTACTCTATATACAGGGATAAAACCTGTTTTTCTCCCTAATGATAGCTGCTGGCTACAAACTCAGTTAAGTGATCTTGTTTGCAAAGCAGCCTTTTTGCTTCAATTTTTTTTTTTTTAATTTATAGGGCTCTCAAGACTTAGTCTTACTGTTATTATATATTTCATGAGAATTACCATTCACCATATACTACATTTATTTATTAAGGTAGTTATTAGACACATTATTAGACACACATATCACCCTTTTCAACCATGTTATACCTTTCATAAATGTACAGATGTATTGTTGAAACATGTTATTAAAATTATGAACAGTTGAAAAACAAAAAGATCTCATTACAACTCAAGAACATTTCTAAATTAAGAGCAAAACCACTCTCTAATCTTAATTAATTTTGATAACATTTTTCCTTCAGAAGAAAATTTTAAGGTTTATATAACCATTTTAAAAACTAGTATGTATCTTCTAAAAGTCAATCGAAAATAATTAGGACTATCTAATGATGAGAAATAAATCTTTATGACCTTAAAGTTCTCTTCAATACATGACCTCATCCAATTTATAAAAAATTACTCTTACAATATGACAGAATTCCTAATGTCAGTTCACATGTGAAGTTATCACTCTCCATTGGCTTGTCAAGTTGACCCAAAGTTGTTTGCACTGATGACTAGTTAATGATGCTCAATTATACAAGAAAAAATGGACAATTGAGTAATCCAGCCTGAATTTGGAATGATAATTAATTCATTGTTTTCCAAAAGGAACATAGCTTGTATCATTTACATAAAATGTATTGGCAAAAATCAAATTGCTTAACCTCCTACAACATAAAGCTATTTAAATGGTAGATGTACTATTTTGCTTATAATTCCCTTGAATTACTGAATTTTTAAAGTGCTGGGGATAAAAATTTAACCCAAAAAAGATGTGACCTGTTGAAGTCTATTTTAATAGAGAAAAAATATTAAGTATAATTTGTGAATGAACCATTTACTTTTAATTCCTATTAAAGATCATTTGATAATCATTACTTGAAGAAATGAATAAGAGAAATCTAAACAATGGCCTTAAAGATTCTGTAGGAATAAAAACCTTTCAAAGGCCTTGAGATTCCCAAATTAATAAAATTATAAAGTTTTTAAATAAAGAAACTATTCTAAGAAAAGTGAAATAATTTGTCCAAGACTCACCAGCTAGCTCACAACAGTAACCACAACAAAAACCTAATTGACTAGAATCCCAGTTTAAGGCTAATGTCCTGTGCTCTTCACTTCGTTGACCAAGCCATAGGGGAGAGGACTGTCCTCTTAGATAGGAAGGAAAAAGGTTAGGGGAAGGCATGGGAAGATACTTCTTTTGTAGTGAGTGTGGCACTTCCCAGTACACGTACATGTTAATGACTCATGCCTGACAAGGGGTGAGAGTCTTATTAGTCTCCACCTACTCTTGTGTAAATAATATAATGTTAAGAACATTATTACAAGCTAGTTTGTAGCAGAGATCCAGTCTTAGTGAGATTATTCACAGTAAAACATGGTCAGGCCATATAAAGAGTCTCCTGAGAGCAGTAGAATTTGGTAGTACGAGGGGAAGACAGTTTAGCATTCCATGTGTTTTTTTTTTTCTTTTGGTCTTGGACTTCAAGTTCAATTTCAAATTTTTCCACTCACAGCTGAGATATGGGAAGAAAGTGGCAGATGTATATAGAAATATATTTTAATCCTTAAGGGTACAGAGAGATGCTAGGTGTGATGCTGATAGAAGGAAACCTTAGGAATGGGAAATACATATTCAAAATCTAACATACCTTTATATACATGATTATATTTCTATTAATCCTCTGAAATATTTTAATCATACTATATGTGTTACATATTATATTTATCTGTCAGAACAGTTTGCTTATTATATACAAAGATTGATCTAGTCATTGATTCTCACATTTTAGTGTACCTCAGAATCAACTGTGGGGCTTGTTAACACAGGGATTGCTGTCTGCCTCCCCGCTACCCCACGCAGTTTTAGATTCAGTGTTTCTGGGGTGGGGCTCAAGAATTTGCATTTCTATCAGTTTCCCAGCTTATGCTGATGCCACTGTTTTGGAACCATGTTTTGAGACCTATGGATCTAGGGTATGTTTTAAAATCAACCTGTAAACTTGAACTTTTAGCTAAATAATCAGAGATATGAGATAATGAGTATAAATTATCTTACATTAACACATGTATTCTTTCTTTCCTTGCATGCACAGAAACAAGACATTCTTAACCAAGTAAGACATTTTCTTTTCTATTAAAGTCTGTCTTTTCTTTCTTTATTCTGATATGATCTATGAATTTCTCATCCATATCACTGAACTATACTTCTGTACCAATACGATTTCTATAGTATATGAGATTGCCTATAATACTCATAGGTTATAATTGAGTTGAATGTGACACATTTTTTTTAATCAGTCAAAGGATTTGATGCCTTAATAGGAGCTGGTACCTTAATAGACAAAAAGGGTCTCAAGTGTGGTCTTCAGTTTTGTAGACTCTGGAATTAATTTTTCTAATTTCGCCAAGATATATCAGGCTGTGCTATTATACTTTATTTAGTAAAAGTCTTAATTTATTAATTTACCATGGGAAATTTTAAAATGCAGTGATAAGGCTTTGTTTTGTTTTGTTTTGTCTACAGTGGTGTGATAGAATCTGTGGGGGAAACATAACCAAAGAGTTGTTGATTTTTGCCCTCCTGGGAAGATTATTCAATCTGTTACTTCAACCACTCTCCCTGAAAATCTGTTTTGTAAATTAAGTTTTAGATCAGTAGTTCAGTTGGGTGCACAGAATTCCAACACATTTTCAGGTGCTCTAAATGGATATTTTTAATCACACTGGAGTAGCTATATCTATTGTCTTCCCCACTGTAGAAATATTTCCTACCAAAATGCATGAGTTGTCTAAAACTGTAATGTTGTCTCCTTTGGACAATCTTGGATATGTACTAGCTTCTTCTTATTCTTAAATTGTTTGATGGTTTTAATGACAAGAGCCACAGTAATTTCATGTCCAACATGTAAGGTACAATTATAACATCAGAATGATACTCGTGGACTTAGATACAGGTCCTACATCTTACAATATCCTATAAAGAGGCACTGGTAACATGGCAACTCATCGACTGTGGTGACATTTACTAGCCTCCGTTTCAGAGGATGACCTTTTCCTGATTTCACCTGTGACTCTTCTGGAAACTTGTTTCCCCAAATATGGACTAAGTAGGCTTGATGACACTTAAGAGGTAATCCCTTGGAGTAAATGATTGTTTTCAAGAACGTCATTCAAGAATTGTCATTCAAGTATGTACGTTTTTAGGACTTGGCTATTAAATGGCTTTTGTTGAGCACCCAACAAACACACCTTTTTGCACAATCTGCATCCTTTCTAGAGGCTGTCTGAAAACTCATGTCAAAATAAGCTCTAGCTTTTTGGGGGGTCAGCAGAATGAGTTTCTTCCTTCCTTTTCCTTGCCCAGTCTTTGTTTCATGTGCAATGACTTAGCAGGCAAGCAATTGCAGTTACAGAATAGAAAGAACTGACAAAACTGAGGGTATTTGAGGGGAGAAGAATGAAAGCCTGCACATGTTACTGCTCTATGTGTGCTCTTTGTTTATCAGTGTTCTCTGAGCGTAGGATTTTCTCCGTACATGTTTCCTGTCAGTAGATGTTCCTTGGCCTGAGGCTGAGTTATGCTTTCATAACTCCACAGGGGCTTTCTTTATTTTTGCACTTGGTACTCTGTAATGTAGTTTCTCTTAATGTGTATACCCTTTACATTCAGACAATATGCTTTTACCCCTTAATAAGGAACCTGGGGATTCAAAACCTACCTTTTGTAGTGCTGCTGCCTAAAGCAATATTTTAAATGTCCTTAACAAGGATAATGACAATGATATAATTATTAACAATGATATAAAAACCTTTTTACTGTAAGCTATAATTATCCTTCTAGAACCAAATTCAACCCTTTCCATTATGGAAAACATAAGGAAAGTGTAACAGAGAAAATATGGTCTGAGGAGTCTGACTGACCTGAATTCATCTTAATGGGCCTTGGACAAGTTTTCTATCTGTCGTTTGTTCACCTATAAAATGAAGAGAGCATCAGCCTTATTGGACTGTTAAAAGGGTTAGATTCTAAAGTGTATGTATAATAAATAGCTCTGTGTCTTGCACATAACAGGTGTTCCACTAATGTTTAGAGACCGTGGCTGTGGTCATACTTTAATGATCAATGTGATTTCACAGAAAAGTTCTAGAGCACATGCCAAAGATGAGAGTGAGAATATTGGAGATATACCACCAACAAATTCTGTTTCCTTCATTTTCTCAGGACCTCATTTTCTCATTTTAAATTGAGGAACTCTAACTCTGCTGTCTTCTGCACTCAAAAATAATTTCCTTCCACCATGTGGTAGGAGTGGGGATCATGCCATGTAATTTGCTTCCCCTCCCAAACCTGGCCACAATCCAGAGTGCTGTCCTGGTAGCAGAGCTATTATCTCTTGTATTGCTCCACTTCCTACAACTACATGGTGCTAGGACACTTAGTTAGCAAGGAACAGAAGAAGCATGTTAACCAATATTTCTGCTTCTCTTCCCTATTACCATCAATACAGTTTCAGTGATGTTCCTCTTCTTATCAAATCTATCTATAATTATAAAATACAATTATATCAATTATGACCAATTGCTTTCTTTACAAAGAAGTTTGAAATCAAGCATAAATGCATTTGGGAAATAAACAAATAACTCTTCTTAGTTTAATAATAAATGCCAACATTGAAAAGGGGTATTTAAATTCACATTGTAGAATGTTTGTTCTTTCACTTCTTTAATAACGTTTATTAAACAATTGGTATAGAATTTAAAAATTAATGTTGGGGTTTCTAGGTGATCTTTTTGTACTTTTCCAAATATAAGTTAAAAAGTTAAAACCAACATTACTCTGTCACATCTAAATTTTATTTTTAGGGTTTATCTGTTGTTTTGACTTGTGCTTTTTCATCATTAGAAATAGCTTTTTTGGCCAGCTATGGTGGCTTACACCTGTAATCCCAGCACTTTGCGAGGCCAACACGGGCCAATCACTTGGGAGTCAGGAGTTTGAGACCACCCTGCCAGCCTGGCCAACATGGTGAAACACTGTCTCAACTAAAAATGCAAATATTAGCTGGGTGAGGGGGCAGGCGCCTGTAGTCTTAGATACTTTGGGAATCTGAGGCAGAAGAATCACTTGAACCCAGAAGGTGGAGGTTGCAGTGAGCCGAGATCGTGCCATTGCACTCCAACCTGGGCAACAGAGTGAAACTCCATCTCAAAAAAAAAAAAAAAAAAAAAAAGCTTTTTCAAGCAAAAGAGCATTGCAAGGTACTAAAGGAATCTAAATCTAGACATTTTGGTAAAAATGCTTAGAATGTCTATAAAGTTTAATTTTTAAAGGTGAAAGAAATCATAAATCATATTTTTAGGTGAACAAGTTAAATTTTCCATTTAGAAAAATACCTCCAGTAGCAATGTGGACCATGGACTTGGGTAGAAGAGAAGACTAGATATGAGTTACGGAGGCAGTCCAATCAAGTAAGAACATTAGATGACAATGGGTATCACAATGGAGATGGGGGGTAGGCAGATTTGAATACATTTCAGACATATGACCCAAAGTAATAGGTTATACTTTGAACACCAAAGGGTACAAAAACAGTTACAGTCAACACAGGGTTTTCAAGAGTGGGAAATTGAATAATCATACCATTACTTTTAATTGTTATACCTTATTTGTGTATATCTTTTTTTTGTCTGAAATGGCAGACCAATTTGACACAGCAGAAAATGCATCTAATACTGATAAACCAGTGGGAAATTACCTTGTACCATGTGTTATTATTGCAAAATCTGTTTAGAAAATTATACTTCAAGTATAACGTAATGCACATTGAAGTTAGAAATATTTATGTCTTCAGTGTCAATTAGAAGCTTTTGGTGTTGGGCAATTCAAGGAAATTTTCTGAGCCTCAGTTTCTTTGTCCCTAGGTATTGTGATGATTAAATGATAACACACATATAACATACTTAGTACAGTTCCTAAAACACAGTAACATGTGGATAGTGTTACATAATGAGGACTTACAATGTAAAAGACTGTGTGATGCAAAATCGTGTTGGATCATATAGCCCTTCAGGAATGAGAAGTTTTTAATTGTCTTTCTACTGAGTCTTCATAATTGTAGTCTTAGGTAAAGCTAGAGTTAGTGGAATATGTGCCTCTGAAGTGCTAAAATAGTTTTCATTTGCCAAAACTAATTTAAAAATTAAAATTCAAGGTTTTCACACTTTGCACTCTTTCTCTTCAAAGGAACTATCTATATGACAGATTTAGGGGACTATCAAGGAACTGAAATTTGAAATAATGAATAGTCAATTGCAGTGCAAGATAAGCATAAGAAATGCAATATTTAAAATATAAATTTTTCTAAATGAATTTTAATATAAAAAATTATATTTTGAAATCTCAGTAAGATAGCCATGCTGCATATTTAATCAATATACTTTCACTCAGTGACCTTCATCTCAATTTTTAAAATTTAATATAATTAGTTAATGATATAAATTAGAATGCAAAATAGAAATGGAAACTGTAAAAAAAAAACTGATTAATTTAAATTATTATCTATTTAATTTCATCAGAGTTCTTTGCTCAGTAAGTGCATAGTATTTTACACATATAGGTACTCAGTTAACATTTGTTGATAGATAAAGTGATTTCTTTGTGGTTTCAAACAGTTACTTTAACTATAATAGTTGAATGATTCATTTTTGTGTTTTAGGGATCATTTATTAATTTGTGGTGAATACAAGTTAGAAAAACATAAAAACTGCCCATAGGCTATCTTTTGTCTGATACTAATAAGTGTTATTATGGTCACATGGTTCTGTTAAAATATGAGTCAGATCATGGAATTTCCTACTAAAAACTTACTCCACGTTAAAGCTATAACTCTCTTTTGATGATCTAATATCCTGTGTGCTCTGCCCGGTCCACACATCACCACAGCTTGAGTCTTTGACCTTGTATTCTATTACTCTAGTCCTCCCTCACTCCTGCTCCAGTTTCCTGCTCCTCCTCACTGGCTCCAGTGGAAATTTCTCTGGAACAGGAGCATCCTTATAACTCAGGGCCATTGTACTAGCTGTCTTCTCTGCCTGAAATGTGCTTTTTCCAAATATGTGCAAATATGTACCTCATCACCTTTAAATCTTTACTGAAAGAGTAGCTTCTCATTTCTTGATAATTGGATTTAAAAAACTGCAAGCACATTCCCCCAAGAAATCTTTTTCTTCTTTATTTTTTTTCTATAGCACTGAATACCATTAGGCATTGTAGATTCAGCACATTAATGTTGCTATTTTCTTATTCCTTTCATTAGAAGCTAAGCTCCTTCATGGAAGGAATTTTGTGTGTTCTAGTAACATCTTTACCCAAACACCTAGAACAGAGCCTGGTGCTGAGTGGGTGCTCAAAGAACACTTTTTGAATATGAGAAAATCCACAACCCAAAACTACGAAAAGAAATTAAGGATAGAGTGATGACATTTATTTTTATTCACTTTGAATCTGCTTGGATGAATACTAGTGTCTTCTCTTTAGTATTAACAAGGATTTAAAAACAAAGGATCCAGATGGTCAGAAATAATAATGAAAGGCATATAGAAATGTGCCTTGAATCTGTGCCAATTTGGCAGCGACATCTGAGCAGCTCCCTCAGTCAGTATTCCTTACAAATTCTCTGTTATCTCCCTAAATAGTCTGTGGCTGTTCCTTAAGAAAAAAAAAAAAATGAAAAAGCAGTTTTTAAAATTTTGAACATTTGTGTGTGTGTGTGTGTGTGTGTGTGTGCACGCGCGCGCGCGCGTGGATGTGCGTGGATGTGTTTGAGCCTACAGCAATTCAATTTTTAAGTAGTCATTCAGTTAAGTCTGACCCAATTTTCATCATTAATGGCTTCATTGATATGCATATAAATGATCTCATTCTATTTAAAGGTCACAGTCTTCCAAAAGCAATTCTAATGATGTTACATGACAGCCGTAGAAACTCTGATGTCTAAATTTGGAAATTTTCTTGTAAGTCATGATCTAAGGAAAATGTACAGATGAGGATATCATCCATTTATCAGAAATGTCTAATAATATGGACAACATAGAATTTTAGGAGATATTTGAAAAGACTTTACTTACAAGAGAAGAAAAGGGATGGGTTAACCAGGAAACTCATTGAAGAAACATTTCTCAGTGAATTGAAAACTCTGAGTTAGAAAATTTAAAAAAAACCATTAGCCAGGTATGATGGCACAATCCTGTGGTCCCAGATACTTGCGAGGCTGGGGTGGAAGGATTGCTTGAGTGTGGGAGATCGAGGCTGCAGTGAGCTATGACTGGGCCAGTGTACTCCAATCTGGGCAACAGAGAGAGACCCTGTCTCAGAAAAAAAAAAAAAAAGAAGAGGTTTGTGTTTTCTCACATTGTAAGCCCTATCTATTGCCAGAAAATGTGAGATAAATTAATTTTGCTCCAAAGAATACAGTGAAGAAGTTTGAGAAAGAAATTTACATTGTCAATAACACTTCAGCAATAAAAAATGTGATGTCATCTTGTAGAAATAATTTAAGAATTGAGGAAATTTTTACTTCATTCTTATATCTGTAGTAGGCTTTTATTTTTCAAAGGAAGATTTATTTTTTAGAATTATTGCCTTATAAAAGTTGTTATTTGTCTCTGTTACCTGACACAGAAATGTTATAGCAAAGTATTTGAGACACACAAAACCTGAAGTTTTTATTCAGAAAGATGCAATGAAGTTTACAGTTTTCTGTACCAATAAAAAGGCAAATTGGCTGGGCATGGTGGCTCACACCTGTAATCCCAATATTTTGGGAGGCCAAAGCAGATGGATCACCTGAGGTTAGGAGTTCATGAACAACCTGGCCAACATGGTGAAACCCTGTCTCTACTAAAAATACAAAAATTAGCTGACATGGTGGTGGGCACCTATGATCCCAGTTATTCGGGAGGCTGAGGCAGAAGAATCGCTTGAACCCAGGAGGCGGAAGTTGCAGTGAGCCAAGATCATGCCATTGCACTCCAGCGTGGGGAAGAAGAGCAAGACTTTGTCTCAAAAAAAGAAAAAAAAAAAAGGCAAATTCAGATAACTTAAAAATGTATCTAAGCTTAGGACAGTGCTTCCTTTTACCTACTCCTTTTATTTATTTTATATATTATGTGCCCAAGTGCATGCTAACTGCTTTACATCAATTTTTATTACATTGAGACAACTCTGAATGATTGATTCCTTTTTTTTTATATATGGAGTCTCTGCCTCCAAGGTTCAAGTCATTCTCCTGTCTCAGCCTCCCGAGTAGCTGGGACAATAGGCACATGCCGCCATGCCTGGCTAATTTTTTTACTTTAGTAGAGACGGGGTTTTGCCATGTTGGCCAGGCTGGTCTTGAACCCCTGACCTCAGGTGATCTGCCTGCTTCAGCCTCCCAAAGTGCCAGGTATGATCCAGCATGCCCAGCCTGAATGATTGATTTCATATACAACTTTATATGGAGGGAATTAAGACTTAGAGCTGTCAGAAAATAAAACAGTATTTTGCTTGCTGAGCCAGAGAGAACTACACTTAAGAAATTTCAGAAAGTCTTCCTGAGTGCTGAAAAAAGAAGAGTCAAGAAGAAATGTATTGCTTATTAGGAGAAATGCCAATGATTCAGGAATTTTTACTCCTTAGTTCAGCTAAATCCAGGTTCTTGTCTCACAACCAGGAAAAATTAAGCATGCGGACACATTGAAGGCTGAGGAGGGCAGAATTTATTAAATGAAAGGAAAGCGCTCAGAAAAGAGAGGGTCCTACACACAGGTTTTCACCTCACAAATTGAATACCAGGCCACCACACATGAGATGAAGAGGTCAGGCTCCTCCCCTGCATAAAGCATGAATTTCTGGTGGCTTTGCCCCATCATTCCAGTGCACATGTGGGCCCTTAGTCTGAGCCACTACACATTGATTCATTTCCCTACTGAGCATATATCAAGGGACAGAATTTTTCTCTGTGACCATGCTTAGGCAAGCCCCCCTGTGCACAATGGCCTGGGTGGGTCACAGGTTCTCTGCGGACCCTCCTTTATCTGCCTAGGCATTTTTCTGCCTCCTACCTCTATTATTCCCCTCTCTAAAGTAGTACACTAGAGGTACTGCAGTTAGAATAGGGACGAAGACTGATCTTAACTACTTCCTGCTGTTAGGGGGTGCTGTTTTGGAAATATGGCAGTCATAACTCTCTCAAAAACCTATTTAAGGTTCTCTGTAAAAAGAGGTCATCATTCGAGACTCTGGTTTTATGACTGCTTGGAGTTTGATGGCCTGAAGGTGAGAAGAAACAAGCAGGGTTATTAGAAGACATATATTAAAACCAAACAAAGAGGGATGGGTAAGGGCAGCTCAAAAATCCTAAGGCTGCCAGCATGCCCAGATAACTGGTGGCTATAATTATGCCTGCAAGATTTGGTTGCATGGGGCTTGGCTTTGGTTAGCTCCTTTCCTCTTATTTTCCCAGAGGAACCTCTGGGTTATGAGCACCCTATTTACTCCTATCATCTGTCGGGATTTGCAGGATAATTTTTCAGAATTAAAATATTGATCCAGATTATTACATTACCTATGCCTTTTGTTTCTTCTGAGTCATAGCCAGAAATTGCCAGTTGGTTCACAGGAATAAGAGGGTTAATCTAAAATATAGGCCAAAAAAAAAAAAAAAAAAAAAAAAAATTAAAAACAACTAATGAGACTAGAATTTGATGACAAATGTGTGATAAGTTTTGAAACATAATTTTTCTCTCCCCAGTCCTCATTTTTGTTAAAAACAAATCATGATAGGACTGAGCTGTTTGCAAAATAGACTTCAGTCTTATACTTGGCCTGACAGTTTGCATAAAATGCAGCAAGAATAATTATTTTTACATAGACTTTTAAAATTGCTTTCGATGGAATTCTGCTCCATAAGGAATCTCAGATAGGACTTATAAAGTCAAGCCCAGTCATGGGTTAGTACCCTCAATACCTAAGAATTGGGTGAATTCCTCTCTTCTTGACGTCCCTAGAATATAGAGTTCGTGGGCCCATTAGAAAGTGACATTCTTTACTCATCACAGATTAGGAAACCAGGATGAGGACTGTGTAGACAAGGTATGAAGCCAGTTTTCCCAAGGGGCTTCTATTGGCTCTGCAAGTTGAGCATGATTCCTTAAAGGGAAGCACACCTCTCCAGTCAAAATCTTAGTAAAATAACCAGTTTCTCCAATTGTGTACTGTTGCCAAAGAAAATGAATTCTTATTGCATTGATGTAAATAACCATATTGCCATAAGAACACTCACAGATAGTTTCCAAATTCTAGAGGAACTAGGCAAAGAGAAAGAAGTATGTTCCAAATTTTGTTCACATGAGTATACCTTACTCAATCATTAAAGACTGTAAATAGCTGAAAATAAAAGTTTTCTTGACTCTGAATAACAAAACAAGGATCAGCAATGTTTCAAGCAAAAAGTTTTTAAAAAGATTACTTCAGTTTTCTATATTTTATTTTTATTTATTTATTTTTTTTTGAGATGGAGTCTCGCTCTGTCACCTAGGTTGGAGTGCAGTGGCTGGATCTCAGCTCACTGCAAGCTCCACCTCCCGAGTTTAGGCCATTCTCCTGCCTCAGCCTCCTGAGTAGCTGGGACTACAGGCGCCCACCACCTCGCCCGGCTAGTTTTTTGTATTTTTTTTTTAGTAGAGACGGGGTTTCACCAGGTTAGCCAGGATGGTCTCGATCTCCTGACCTCGTGATCCGCCCGTCTCAGCCTCCCAAAGTGCTGGGATTACAGGCTTGAGCCACCACGCCCGGTGATTACTTCAGATTTCTATTAGTTCAGTCCATTCAATTAACTCTTGTTCTGCTTAATATCCATGAATGTTTCAGCTCTTCATGAGTCCTGTACATTTTCCTTTTAGTCCAATGTTACAGTCTCCAACGTTATCAGAAACTCGTATTTGAGAACACCCATCAAAGTTTTATAGCTGATTATAAACCATCTTTTGAAGAGGATCAAAAGAAGACAATTGTGAATAACAAAATGACCTGGGTAGTTACAGTCAGAAATGTGATTGACAAAATGTGGTTATCTCTGTGGTTTACAATAACTTAATAAAATAACCTTAATTGTGATTGATAGCATATGCTCAAACATTAGAATTTTAGAAATCCCATACAATTTTGGGACATATGTTAGCATTATTCACTAAAATATAACCCAAAGAAAATTAAACATAATTTTGGCAATCCTATGTACCTAACCATATTAAATTATTCTGTTTATCTCTCTTCTTCTGGATGCTCTAGGGACCCTCTGTAGCATCCAAAAGCTAGGGGTCAGGAAAGACAATCTTGAAGCTGAAATTTGATTTGGGGAAGGCTGTTAAATGTTAGAGGTTTAAAACATTGATAATTTGAAATACAATCCCAGTTAGTTATTTTGTTAAAATGATGACTCAAAAATTTCAAAACAGGGAAAGCCTTTACTCATTAAGAGGAAGAACTTAACTTTTCAAACAATTTGTCTCCTGTCTTCTCTTTCTTTTCCTTGACAGTCTATTTACAAGGCAAATGAAAATCATTCTTTATTCTTTACTATTACATAAAAATCTTGAACAAGGGGGAGAAAGCCAAATTTTACCCTTACATTAGTTTACTATTAACACAAATTTTCTAATGAAACCTTATAGACAATTCTATACATTCTAAACCAGTTTGACCATAAGGTAAGATTCTTAAAAACCTTGTATAACCCATTACAAATTTTGCTAAAGAACAGATTAGTGCTTTAAGAAAACCTTGTTGTGCTTTTATTTTGTTGTTCAGTTTACAGAAAAAAAAAAAGTATAATATCCTTTGAATTTAGTCTATGTTCATACACAGAATTTCTTTTGCAATATTAAATTTAGAAAAATTCCACAACTTGTTTAAAGCTTTAACTTATTTAAATTTTTTAAATTTAAAACAATCCTTTAACCCTAGGCAAAAATTTACTTACATTTCCATGCCTTCTTATAATCTTTTACTGAAAATACATTTTACTATTCTTACACACCTTGCATGTATACCTATTTTCAGTGGTGGTCTCAATTACATGTTATAATGGTAACTCTTAGCAATTTTTAACTTTAATGTAAAATCCAGTAAATTGTTTTAATTATGCACTAGGCACAAATAAAGTTTGATTCCTTCTAGCCTGTTCAAGGGTTTGGTTAATTCTATATGTCCTCAGGCCTTACCAAGTTGTAAAGCAGGCAAGTTGAACAGTCCTCAAAGGCGAAAGAAGCAGTTTACAACCTTAAAACATTTATCAAACTTAGTATCTGACTTGCACTATTTAGACCACCTATTTAAATTTTAATGACATTTGAATTTTACCAATAACCTTTAAGACTTTTTATTTCTCAAAGATTAAAACTACATAAACCAAAAGGTATAACAGCTTTTATTTTCCTCGAAAAAATATTTGATCTAGTGCTTATTTTTCTTTAGGCCAATTAATTAGAATGCTTTTATATAAAAATCACATATATAATTATATAGACAAAGAAGATACAGTAGTTTTAAGATTTTTCATTTGCCAATCTCCTAAGTGTATAATTGGCCTGAGGGTGGAGCCCTTTAAGAAACAGAGGTAACAGTACCTAATAAGCAGATATAAGTGGAAGACAAAAACAGATTTTGAAAGGGATTATCTACCTCTAATTACTGGGGTTCCATGAGGAAAACAGAGGTTTCTCCAAAAATGGAATACATTATATCTTTTCTGTTTTTCCCAAGTAGTTTCAGTTCATCAGAAATTATCTTAGGGTGTCTCATGAGTTCATTAAGAGTGACAAGACAAAATGGAGAAAAAAAGTTCAGTTGATGGGGAAAAAACCTTTCTCAGAAAAACAAGATCCATGAAGAGAAAGACATAAAGGCCTTTTAAATATCCCTATAGCTTGGATATCCACTTTTAATTAAGTTAAGCATTCTTTAAGAAAATCCTTTTAAATCCCTGGATACCCAACTTTAGCCAAGCCAAATGGCTCATATTTCTGGCTTTTGAACTTTACTAAAAGTAACCTCACAGGTGAAACCAACAAGCCTCAAAAGGTTATGATCTAACTGCGAGTGTATGAAGTGTTTTCAAAGGGGTGGTAAGCAGTTTTTACAAAAACTAGAACCTTTAAGGGTAGCTCAGAGAAAGGAAGATTCACAAAAGAAAGCTAGAAGTTGTTCATGGAATGGGAGAGAATCAGCAAGTGGCAGAAGTCCCATAGGTATCTATCGGAAACTACTCATTCCCTAAGCCAGGACTGATCCCAGGCTGCCACTGTAAAATGGCAGGGACAAAAACAACATACTGCCACATGGTTACGAGTCATCCTTCCAAGGATGTAAAACAAGATGGAGACCTGCCGAATAGTTTGGTATTGGGCAGTTTGCCAGGCTGACTTGAACAGTGAGCTTATGGGGTCCTAGGTCCTTATCGCATCCTAAAGTACTCCTCTTTCTGACAGAATGATATAGAAAGACATGCAAAGCACACCAGATTGGCTACAGCTTGAGACCAACCTCATAAATCCTTTTCGATTAATCAAAACTTTACAGATAATATAAACAGTGATCCTTACCTTTCCTTTTACTGGTTTGCACAGGGAGAGGGAGGCCAAATATCTGAGTGTTATAAAATATTTTATCTCTTTGCTGGCATGTCAGGCTTCTGGGTTCCCCTCCCCTGAGCTCAACTCTAAGCCAACTAGTTTAAGGTTTGAGAAATAAACAGGTTTGAGAAATAAGCAGGTTGAAGGACGCATCTGAGAGGAGTGTCCTGTAGTATGGAGACACGATTAACCATCTGTGAAGAGAGGACCAACGGGGAAAAATAAAGCATTTTTTCCAAAAGAGCCCTAGGGCTCAGAATGTATCTGTAAGCGGCACAGACTGAAGATGAATGGCTACTCATCTAGAAAGAGGGGAACAAGGCGTCCCTGGTTCCTTTCTTTTCCTAGCGAACGCCCAGGGTACATGAGAGAGAGAAGGAAAAAGCTTCCTCTTTCCTTCTTTCATCCTTATATCCCCAAGTCCTGGTGACCACAACAGGGTGCCACCCATGGGTGTCAATGCAGCTTTCACTCACGTTAACAGGTGGGCCTAGGGCATGGGATTATCCACACTTCCCCATGCACTCACTGCCTTTCCCTCTGCTATAAGTAGCCTTTGAGTTCCCGAAACCTCATTTAAGCCATGGATACTAGCATGACCTCTATCCATGAAATGGGAGGCTTGGCTTAATCAACCAGAATTAGTCATGCTCATGTGTGCTGTGTGCCTTTTAACTTCCATTGTTGTCTGCCTCTGGATCCCTAAGACCCAGTTTTCTTTCCTAGGGCTTCAATCCAAAGCTTGGAATTGAGTTTGGGACAAAAGAATTGCCTCCCTATCATAAGCCAGATGCTAAGGTGAAGCTCTAAAATTGGATCCTCTCAAACATGAGAGAGAAAAGGGTGTCCTGTGCATTGGAGTCCTGGCCTAATAAAACACCTTTCAAGAAAAATCCTCTGGCATTGAGAAGCCCCTTGTACTCACAGGGCTGTGTTATTAGGTTGGTGCAAAATCAATTGTGGTCCCTGCCAATCTAGGTAATAGCAAAAACTGTAACTACCTTCACACCAATCCATGAACTCCTGACCTGGTGGAGAAAAGAAAGGGAAAAAAAAAAAAAAAAAAAAAAAAAAAAAAAGCTTAAGCAGAGGGCAGGGAAATGCCTGGGGAAGAAACCTCTTGTTCTTACGCAAACAGAGAGAACATTTTAATCGTTGTCCCACCAAGCTGGACTCCTTGGCCAGGGGAGAGGAAGACTGTATGGATGTGTGGCAGGGAACACTGGCCACCTGTCTGCACAGGGCCTCTGGCCCCCAAGATTGCCCTGGGGCCCAGGCAGCAACTTCGGCTCAGTCCCACCCTGCATGGCTGTTGGACGCCAAGTGTATATACAGCAGACACAGCCATGTGCCCCAGCAGGGAGGGAATGGGGCACAGGGAGCCACCACTTTCGCATCTTTCCCATGTGGCAGCCATTGGGGTTGGGGTGGAACACCCTTGGTATTGTAAAGGAAAAGATAGGTGCCATTACAGTCCTGAAAAAAAAAGAAGAAAAATGCCTTAGCAAAGACTGTGTTGGACTGAGGCCGACATTCCCAAATCCAAGAGTGACGCAGGGGATGCAGTTTCCTCTGCCTTCAGAAAAAGTCTAAGGACTGGAAGGCCTAGAAACGAAAGTGAAAGGAAGGGTTCACATTTTACTCACCCTTCCTCATGTCCCCATATAGGCCACCAAATGATGCAGGCATTCTTGGTTCTTAATTCAGCTAAATCCAGGTGCTTGTCTCACGACCAGGAAAAATTAAGCATGCAGACACATTGAAGGGTAAAGAAGGTGGAATTTATTAAGAGAAAAGAAAGCTCTCAACAAAGAGAGGGGTCCTGCATTCAGTTTTCCACCTCACAAATTAAATACCAGGCCACCACACATGAGCTGAAGAGGCCAGGATTCTCCCCTGCATAAAGCATGACTTTCTGGTAGCTCCACCCCATTTTTCCAGTGCACATGTGGGTCCTTAGTCTGAACCACTCCACAGTGATTTATTTCCCTTACTGAGTATGTGTTAAGGGACATGCTTAGACCATGGGCATGTTTAGACAGGCCTCCTGTGCACAATGACCTGGGCAGTTTGGAGGTTCTCCGAGGACCCTCTCTTATCTGCCAAGACATTTGTCTGTGTCCTGCCTCTATCAATAGATATTAAAGTTCATTTTTCCTTTTGCTTGCTTATTTTTCTGGCTTTCATCATTAAATTACAGACAATGATTTTAATGACCATCTACCTGGGTTCTGAAAGGCTCTGTAAAGAGCACACACTTGGGATTTGGCATATTTTTCCTTCAAAAGAACAGATAAATTCCTTGCCCCATATCAGTTAGGTGGTGAGTGGAAGTATTAGAATTTGAAACACAATTGCTTTATTCTGAATTCTGTTTTTGTTGGTTTTGTTTGTTTGTTATGTTACCAAGTTAAAATCTTGGCTTGAAAGAAGTGTTTTAAGGTATAATTATGGTCCAAAAGCAGATTCAGAGAAAAACTTTCACTAATTTCTAGTCCTTTACTACTTCCAGAAGTTCACATTTTATTACTAGCTTTTAAAGTAGCAACAAAGACAACAATGAACCGTGCATGGCTTGTTAAATGAATATGAAAACATGTGAAGTAATGTGGCTTTTAGGCTTCTTCTTCAAATATTGTTTGGAATTGTGAATTTTTAAAATGGAGATTCTTTACACAAAAATTGATTCAATTACATACAATGTTTTCTGTGTGCCAGATGTCATTCAGATGCTTTAAAAATAGTAAATAATATGTTCCTCCTAACAAATCAAGAAGTAGGTGCTATTATTCTCATTTTATAGATGAAGAAATTGAGGCACAGAGAGCTTAAATTGTCCACAGTCACACAGCTTGTGTTGGTTTCAAGAGTAGATCCAGGTAGTCTGACTTCAAAGACCATGCTCCTTATCATCTGTTATGTTGCTAAATAAAATACTGACTATGGAAGACCTAGGAACAGAAGGAAGTGCTGCCATAAGTAACTTTGCTTCTAACCATAATGCTTGTGAATATTTTCATCCCACAGACTTCCTGCAACTTTACAATAAAATCAACTCCTGGTTCCTCATGGGCCTTCATACATGTTGAAGATTAGCTATCAATTTTGGTCACTCAGCCAAGTGAATGTGGAATACTTCTCTTTAATAGGCCGTCTCTAAGGAGCTCTCTTAGTAAGAGTAGGTGCTCCTTTTCAAGGAAACTATTTGGATCTCGTGTCTGACTGTTGGCCTAATCACCATGTTTTTAAGTATTGGCTGAATTCATTGTAGCAAATTGCTTTTTTGGAAGCACTACTCCTACCTGAGGCTATTCTTCACATTTTTAAATATTATTTAGAGTTTTTGGTTATGTAATTCACTCTTCTACTAGAATTGACAATCTTCTTCTTCTTTTTTTTTTTTTTCTGAGACAGAGTCTCGCTCTATCACCAGGCCGGAATGTAGTGACACAATCTCAGCTGACTGCAACCTCCACCTCACAGGCTAGAATTGACAATATTCTATGGTAGTGGTGGTAATTTATTAAATATGGAAGAAAATGAAATCTTCTTACTGCCACCAAAATAAATATCTGAAGTGTCCTTGTGAGAATCAATAAGCAAAGTGAAACTAAATTAAAAAGTTAGATTAAGGTATAGGCAGAATCTTGGGACTATTAATAAATAAAGGGTTTGGTTTCATTGTTTTATTGCCTGAGATTCTATTAGGTAAAAAAGCAAACATCATATATAAACTTAATTGGCACATGATCAAATCTATACAAATTTACTATCTCTAATGATATTCCTGAATGTCATATTTAATTTTAGGTTTGTCCCAAATAATGCAATAATAAAATTGGTCATTCTCCGTGTCTTTCCCTCAGTATTATCACACTGGAAAAACAAACTTTCTATTCCAAAGTTAATTTTATTCTTACCTGCCAGGAATGTGAACAGATCTAAGAGCATCAGCCAGCCAAATTTCCTCTTTGTCCTATTTTCAGTTGCATCTCAGCACATTAAATTGGGGGAAAAAAATGCCCTTCAAGGGCTTACTATCAAGCCCATCGCTTGCACTCTCTTGATCTGGGTACATGTGGCTTTATTCCAGCCTCTTCTCTGTAGGTCTTCTAGTCCTTTCAAATGCCCTACTGGAGAGAACCCAAGACCACTCCATCGGCCTTCTCCTCCATGTGGTCTACATCTGTTTCCCAGAAAATGATCATGCACCATTGTTCCTGCAGTCACGAGGAGTTTTGGCCAACTTAAAATAGCACCATTTTCTTGCCTTTGTCCCCAGAGCACCCATGTGCTTGTCCTCAATTTCCTAGGAAGGAGTCAGATCCTGGCCCACTGCCTTCATCTCCAAGGAGAAACCAAGCTCTTCACTATGGCTCCTGTAAAAGGCTCTCATTAAGCTTGAGATTGGAAGTTGTCTTCTATCACCGTTTCCCCTAAAGGGCATGGAGATCCTAACACCACCAAAATTCTCTCCAAATAAATGTCTACTCATTTATATAGTTCTACAATGAGTATCAGAGAGTAAGGTCTTAAAATATGTTTCTTTGGAAAGTCTACATATGTAGTTTTAGAAGGTTATATCAATTGAGCTTGGCATTTAGTTGACACATTAAGGTTAACCTCTTTTTACATTGTCAAAAGCAATAATCACCATTAGTGACAAGCAAAAAAGATGGAAAATTCCTTTCTCTCTGAGTGCAAATGACTCTGTATTGGCTTGTTCACAGTGAATGCCTGATTTAATCACTGCAACAACTGTGTGGGGTAGGATTATTATTATTCCCAATTTAGACAGGAGGAAACTAAGTTTCAAAGAGTACATTTTTCAAGGCATTACAGATACTGTGGAAATAGAAATATCTAACTAGAAACTTATTCCTCTTCCTGCTATGCCATCACAGGTAAGACATACTTATCCCAATGCCAATGTTAGCCCAGGACGACCCACTCTATTTCTCAAATAGGCACTTTCCTTTTGTTAAACTTGGATATAAAATGGTTTGAGGTCATTTCTACTTCTAATGATTTTGAACACAGCACAAAATTTTAACATTTGGTTGGATCTTAAAATATATGTTTAATCTTTTTTTTTTCCAGACAATAGATTTTGAAGGTTTCAAACTATTCATGAAGACATTCCTGGAAGCCGAGCTTCCTGATGATTTCACTGCACACCTTTTCATGTCATTTAGCAACAAGTTTCCTCATTCTAGTCCAATGGTAAAAAGTAAAACTGCTCTCCTATCAGGCGGTAAGTTGTTTATATAATACAAATTTCAAAGGCTAAATAAATATCTAGTTATCATAAAAAATGAATGATGATTTGCATAAAAATTGTTTTTTTGCAGTATTTAGACTTTCACAATAAGATTGTGTGAGTTATTTAAAATGTTTCCAGTATAATTATAGCTAATTAGAGAAAATATAATTTATCCTTATCTATCACTTGCTTTAGAATTCTATGTTTAGGTAATAATTTGAAGAGATATTTCCATCAAATTTGGAAAACTGCTCTTTTTAAATAGCTAGATAAGTATAGATTGCTGAGTATTTGAAAATGTGGTCATAAAGCAATTATATCTAAAAAACTTATAATATTTAATATCTATTGTGCTAATTGCCAGTATACTTTCACATGTTTAGATTTGTAAGCTCAGAACAGAGATTTGATTTTTCTTTTAGATACCTTAAATTTGTGTCACCATAGAGATGGTAGTTCTCTCATTATGGGTAGATTTTTAGAGACGCATAATTACACTAATACCTGTTGTATCAATCTCCCTCCAGTCAGGAAAACAGAAATTTCACTGTATTACCCAATGTAATTGGTTAAACTGTTTTGGAGGGTTGAAAAAGCAAAAAGAAAACACAGGTGATGTAGATAGACTCACAGGAAACATGTGCTGCCCTTAGATGGCGATAATCACAACCCAGAAGCCCTGAGGAAGGATTCCTTGGAGCTAGGATGAAATTCTGAGGTGAGCGGTTGCCTAGCGGACCCAGCTCTTGTGCTTCTGTGGCAATGATACTTCCCGGCTGCCTCTGGAATTCAAGCTCGGGAATTCAATATGGGTCTATAGCCCAGGAACTCAGACCTATGAGGAGGGTGCATCACCGTGGCCTGTCCCAGATTGCCTAGCGGGGAGCTCATTGTGCCTTTGATGGTGTGAACATGAGCTAGAGACCAGAGCCTACACTGGACAACCCGCTACGGGGCTGAATGGCTGCAGAGATTCAACAGGAGCAGCAGGTTCTCTCTCAGGGTCTACCCCTTCTCCCCCAACTCCCCTCCCCACTGCCCCAACCCCTGTGCCTTCTCATCTCTCTCTAGTGTCCTCTATGGACAGAGCAGGAATCCACTGGCAATGAAGAAATATCTGCAACAGTGTTTCTCACTCTGATCACAGGACTCTTTGAACTCTTAAAAACTGAGGACCTGAAGGAACTTATGTTTATGTGAGTGATATCTATTGAAATTTACCATATTAATGATGAGACATTCCAAAAATAACAAGAATCAGCCCACTACCTGTTAACAAAAAACAACCCATTCTTATGAAAAATAACTATTTTCAAAAACAAACAAAAATAGTGAGAAGGGTAGCATTGTTTTGCATCATTGCAAATCTCTTTAATGCCTGGCTTCATGGAGGAAAGCTGGGTAAATTATATCTGGTAGTATGTTTCTGTTGCTGGATCATATGTCATATAGCTTCTTGAAAACTTCACTGTACACTCAAAAGAGAATGAGAGTAAGAAAAGCAAATAATAACTCAATTCCATTATGAAAATTATTTTGACCTTAAAAATCCCCTGCAAGGAGCTCAGGGATCAAGGAGATCCACAGGTCTAGAGATTCCCAACTCCAGAATCACAAAGTAGCATATAGAATTGTTGGTATAGAGGCCAGACACAGTGGATCACGCCTGTAATCCCAGGACTTTCCAAGGCTGAGGTGGGCAGATCACAAGGTCAGGAATTTGAGACCAGCCTGACCAACATGGTGAAACCTCGTCTCTACTAAAAATACAAAAAAATTAGCCGGGCATGTGGCAGGTGCCTGTAGTCTCAGCTACTCGGGAGGCTGAGACAGGAGAATCACTTGAACCCAGGAGGCAGAATTGCAGTGAGATGAGATCGCATCACTGCACTCCAGCCTGTGTGACAGAGCGAAACTCCATTTCACACACCACACACACACACACACACACACACACAGACACACGTGTGTTGGTAAAGAGATAAGTTCAATAACGGACATTCTGAAAAATAAAAATGCAAGAACATGTAACTAAGAAATAGATGGTTGAGTCATAAATGAAACTTAGACAATATGATGAAGAGTCCATAATATTAAGCATTACATTGTACTGCTTCCCTCCCTCCCTCCTTTCTTCCTTCTTTCTTTCCTTTTCTTTTTCTTTCTCTCTCTTTCCCTTCCTCCCTCCCTCCCTTCCTTCCTCCCTCCCTCCCTCCCTCCCTCCCTTCCTTCCTTCCTTCCTTCCTTCCTTCCTTCCTTCCTTCCTTCCTTCCTTTCCTTCTTTCCTTCTTTCCTTCTTTCCTTCTTTCCTTCTTTCCTTCTTTTCTTTTTCTTTTTCTTTTTCTTTTTCTTTTCTTTCCAGAGTCTGGAGTGCAATGACGAGTCAGGCTGGAGTGCAATGATGTGATCTTGGCTCACTGTAACCTCTGCCTTCTGGGTTCAAGGGATCTTCCTGCCCCAGCCTCCCAAGTAGTAGCAATGATGTGATCTTGGCTCACTGCAACCTCTGCCTTCTGGGTTCAAGGGATCTTCCTGCCCCAGCCTCCCAAGTAGTTGGGAACTACAGGTGCATGCCAACATGCCCAGCCAATGTTTATATTTTTAGTAGAGACAGAGTTTTTTCATGTTGGCCGGGCTGGTCTCGAACTCCTGGCCTCAAGCAATCTGCCTGCCTCAGTCTCCCAAAGGGCTGAGATTACAGGCATGAGCCATGGTGTCTGGCCTTCGCATCTATTAATGATGTAACGTATTTTTCCTAAAGTAATCATATGTTGATAGAAGCTTTTTTAAAACAAGTGTACCTATTCTACATGATAGCCCTTCAAGATATATGATGACTAATACGTTTATCATCATTTTTCTCTTCTTATAAAATATTTTTAGATTCTTAAATAATTCTCTTTCAATCACGAATTGAGAGGCTCGCCACACTTTCTGTTTTTCTCAGAATGAGTTTCAGTGGATCTGTTCTTAATGTGTAGTGTTACAGTTTAATAGTGTTTTAGGCTGAATATTTTTAAATGATTCTAGGAATTAAAACTTCCATGTTCTCTGCTGCATGATATAAATGTATCACACATACCTTAAATTGAATTAAACAAGAAAGTTGTCCTGTATTTAATTCTACATAATATGATATTGTCCTTGAGTTTTGAGAAAGAAGAGAAAATCTTTATGGATAGTTTTGTCTGTCTAAAAAACTGTATCACACATAGAAGAGAACAATTCTGATAATTTAGATGATTTTGTAAGAATTTCAAACCTAAACCTTCCTTTTCTTCTAATAGCATATATTAAGTACTGAATAGAAGATGCCAGATTTACTAGAGGTAAAAATCAAATCAGGTTTCAAAATGGAAAAAAAAAATAAAAAAACAAAACAAAACAAAAAAAACGAAAAACAGATTGTACTTGATTTGGGAAAAATTGCACAGACTACATGAAAGGAATATGGGCTGTGTAATGCTCACGAAGCAATGATTAATTAAACTCCGATTCCTTTTCAAAGCTTGGCCTCCACATTTTAGAACTAAGTACATAGTGTACTGTCCAGGACTATTTCTAACCCTATATATTTTTTCAGACCCACCTTTGATAGTTTTTGTTTTTGTTTTTGTTTTTTCCATGAGGAAGAAGCAACAATAGACAACAATAAAATTTTCAAGGCTGAGGTAGCCTTGACTCAGAAACTGACAAAAGAAATGCCTTTCCATTCATAGAATCTTGCTTTGCAATAATCTGTTATCTAATGTATAATGAGGTGTTTTTGTGGCTGAAAAATAACAGACTTTTGAACAGAGAGGGACTATAATCTGGTTTGGTTTTCCTGTTACCGGTCACCATATTTCATTACCACAGTTCCAGCAGGAATAGAGTAGCTAGTCTTTTACTCTATATAGCAACTAAAAAATAAGGGCTTCTCAAGAAAAAGCAACACTGAAAAGGAAAAATAATTATGCTCACTACAGAACGATAATCAATTATAAGATAAAACATTTAGTTTTATCTTATAATGGTAAAAGTAAAACATTTAGTTTTTATAGAATAAAAATTTTAAAATAATTATAAATAGGCATAAAGGTTGTATGTATTTATACATGTGCATATGTATATCTGGGTTTTATTTGACTATAGTATGTAATGATCCATTTGGCATTTAAGGATATGGGTGCAGGAGATATATGAGTACATGGAGTCGTAGTCATCCCCACCTTTTGAGACATTCATTCCCACCTGAAGTTACTTTAATGAGACTCCAGGATCCAGAGTCACAGTGAAGAAGGTGATAAAATCTGAGTTCCATGGACATGAAGCACAGTGCCACATAGGCTATAGCATCTGCCTACAGCCCTATTTGCTCCATCTCCCTTCCCTATGCACCCTATATCCAACTATTTGCAGTGACTTAAACCTGCTCTTCTCACTCAGGACTGAGTTTTCTTACATGATGTTTCTTTGCCTTTATCGCATGAAAACCCAATGCTTCCTTAAAGCCTCAGCTAAAGTGTCACTCTTAATTAAATAGTATGCAATGTGTTCCATACTAGGAGTTCAATGATAAATAAGATGGCACACCTGGAGTGTGCAACTCAGAAGCAACCCTGGCACTCTTGTACTTTTACAAGACACCATTTGTCCCTTGTAGCATCCCTGTCCCTTCTCCATCCCCACCCATG
Source organism: Theropithecus gelada (assembly GCF_003255815.1). NCBI lineage: Eukaryota > Metazoa > Chordata > Mammalia > Primates > Cercopithecidae > Theropithecus > Theropithecus gelada. Next base: position 98,071,795 of record NC_037670.1, read on the forward strand.
CCAACTCCAATCATTTAGTATTCATTAATTGAATTAACTGCCTTCAGAGAAATTATCTTTCTTTACATATAGGATAGCAATCAACAGCAATTACTAGTAACTGGTGGTGTCCTGAAGAATATAATAATTTTAAAAGGGCATAATATAGTATATTAACTCACTTAAGCACTCATACTGTTTGTTTCTGTTGGACAACACAATGTCCAAAATGTTGCATCTGTAATAGGAAATGTCTGGTATTTGTTGCAGGTCAGTGTAACAGTTTTTGTTGTTGTTTCTTCCTGTTTTATAAGAAAGAAAGAGAAGATTTTCCTAGCACCCTTTAAATAATAATGGGTGCTCAATTGATAGGTGTGTCATTTAGTAATTTATTTTATTCTATTTTATTCATTCATTAATTCATGCATCCCATCATCCATTTATTTAAACTCATTATATGCTAGGAATTCCATGGGAAAGCTGAGGATCCTTTAAAGTCAAGCAGGAAGATGAACAATTATGTGATCAATTATATTATAATAAATATTATAACCCACTTTTGAACTGACTATCTGGAGAAAACAGTGAGGTGCCTACAGGAGCCCAAATAAAACTAGAGGAAAAGAGGAGGTGAACCATTGCAGGAGTCATTCCGGATAAACTGGAGTTATCCAGGATAAATTGGATTTATCCAGGTAAAGTTGGGGAGCGGAGTAGGTACAGGTGAGAAAGGGTGCAAAAGGATATCCAAGGAGAAAAATCAACATACACATTTCTATTCAAATATATTTTTAAATGTCCCATCAAAGGGCAGTGTATGAACTGTAAGACATTCAGTATTCATTGATTCAAAATTCATCACTTACAAATTGATATTTACTGTTAAAGTTGTTAGGGATACATCAGTGAGCAAAGTAAAACCCACTTCTCATGGTCATTTACATTCTAGTGGGGAGAGGCAGACAAACGGAAAAGTAAATGTGTGTACCATATCAGATGGTAGTAAGTACTATTGGCAAAACTGAATACAAAAAGAGACTGGAGGCCGGGCACAGTGGCTCATGCCTGCAATCCCAGCACTTTGGGAGGCTGAGGCAGGTGGATCACAAGGTCAGGAGTTTGAGACCAGCCTGGCTAACGTGGTGAAACCCTGTGTCTACTAAAAATACAAAAATTAGTCGGGTGTGGTGGTGCACACCTGTAATCCTAGCTACTCAGGAGGCTGAGGCAGGAGAATTGCTTGAACCTGGGAGGCAGAGGTTGCAGTGAGCTGAGATGGGAGCACTGCACTTCAGCCTGGGTGACAGAAGTGAGATTCCATCTCAAAGAGAGGAAGGAAGGAAGGAAGGAAGGAAGGAAGGAAGGAAGGAAGGAAGGAAGGAAGGAAGGAAGGAGAGAAAGAAAAGAAAGAAAGAAAGAAAGAAAGAAAGAAAGAAAGAAAGAAAGAAAGAAAGAAAGAAAGAAAGAAAGAAAGAAAAGAAAAGAAAGAAGAGAAAGAGAGAAAGAGAGAAAGAGAGAGAGAGAAAGAAAAGGCTGAAAGGCTGGCTGGAAAGTGCAGTTTGAGGCTGAAGATGACCGGGAGTCTGGGATTCTCATGATTCACTTAAACTAAGATAGGAGATCAAAAAGTTCATTTCTGTTTGTCCCAGAGCAGATGATGCTCATGGCTTTGTAAATATTGGGCATGGCCTGGAGTGGAATGAGGGAAGAGGGCCTGTCAAGGTCAGAGCCCCAAGGACCTCAGGAGACTGGAGGAAGATAGACTTGTCAAGAGCACTGAGAGATCTGGGTCTGGCCTGGACTCCAGTTGTGCTGCTGCAGAAGAGGCGAGAGAGGTGGCCAAGACCAGGTGGGGAAAAGTTTTGCCTGTCATACTAAGTGATGAATTTTATCCAGAAGAAATTGGAAAGCCATTATGAGATTTTAAGCCAGAAAATAATTACACTGCTAGTGATGTAGAAGCTATCATGAAGGAGAATGAGGTTGAAGGTATAAAAGGGTCCAGAAGATATTTCAGATTGAGAGTAGAGTGTAGTAACAGCTATCTCCGAAAAAAAATTAGGTGCCTTATCATTGGTTCCCAACTCTCCCATTGCTTGTTTGATGAGGCAATGGTTAATTTGCACTGTGGTGCTACACATATCAATAAGCTATGATATCAATAGGAGGATTATGTCATTTTATGTTTTCTATGCATTAAAGTCACACCCCAAATACTTTTTAGGCAGAAAAGGAAAAACGATTCTTTTATGTCTGTCAGAAAATTAATCAATTAAGAACAGAAAATTGTACAATGAGAATGAGATACTTGAACCTTGAGAGAAATGTTCTTTCACCAAATAGACTTACTGAATGTTCTTGTCCAAAGGTATACTTTATTAATTGTGCTGAGAAGAAGATATTTCTCTTATTAGGACTGTCTTGAGGATATTAAATATATATGTGTGTATGTGTATTTTTTATTACTGTGCTGTACCTTAACAAGTCTTTTATAATTGATAAGTTATTTCAGTTTCCACAATGCAAACAAGGAAAGACAGGGTCCCCAAAACACAAATTGAACAGACTACATAGCTTGTGTGACTATGAGATCGGGGAATTCCTGACACATGGTAGATATTTTAAATATTTTGATATTTATTAATGTCGATATACTTATTACTGTTGAGGTAATAAACTTACTGACATAGAAATGCTCCAGGAATAAAGATGAAATAAATTCTGTCTACTGGCCAATTCACATTTATTTATATCAACCTTTACATTCCATGTACCTCTGTAGTACTGAATTCATACTTCTAATTATTATCGTTAGAAGTAATGATCCACAAATTATTTTACTTCAAAAAATATTTTATCCTGCCAGCCTCTTCCTTGCAATAATTTTGTGGTCTTGTTTTTAATACAATTACTGCCGGTAAGGGATGATTTCTCTTCAAGTCTCTCCTTTAATCATTAAATGGTTTTTAATATATTAGACTTAATTAATCAGATTTCTTTTTTCTTCCATTTGAATATTCCAAGTAAATTTTGGTCCTCAAATTTTCCACCTTTACTTTATTATTAGGTTTATTCACCCAACACACATTTCTGTATTTTCATTTGCATCTTAATGATTGCATACTAAATGATAGTGTTGTCTTAATATTTTTGTACTTTCATATTCAAAAATATTTATTTACAGTTTGTAATATTGTAGTAAAAGGAAATAAGAGATTTAATACCCTGCAGAGGCCCAAATCCATCATAACATTTTTTTCACTCATAAAAACACCTAGTCATAGCTAGAAAATATGCAATGGTGTTGGACACTTGCTTTGATCCCCTGGAATGAAAGCTCTGTGGAAATGGGATTTTCCTCCTTTGTTCAATGTTTTATCCTCAGTACCTGGGATCTGTTTTTACATGACTAATCTTAAGGGTCCTGAATATTTATTGTGTTTATAATTATAAAGGGCATGCTAGTTGTATATCTAACAAAAACACAGATGAGCAATAAGAAAAATCATACGTAAAGATTTGGCAAATATATGTGCATGTTTACACATGCAAGCACACATATAAATACATGTTCACAAACATATTAAGATAGATGGCCCAAGACATGGGCCAAATGGAAGATGAAAATTAAGAGTTCTCAGCTATGGCTATGATTTCTAATATTCTTTCAAATGTTTATGACTTAATCAATGTATCCACTCTTAAGAGTCTTGAAAACCAGACTCTTAAAACGAAGGTCTTTTATTGAGAGGCAGAAGACAGTTTCCTCTGATTTATTTTTCTCTGACCAGCCTCACAGAATCATGCTTAGAGTATAAAACTCCAATTCAGGCCAGGCACGGTGGCTCACGTCTGTAATCCCAGCACTTTGGAAGGCCAAGGTGGGTGGATCACCTGAGGTCAGGAGTTTGAAAACAGCCTGGCTAACATAGCGAAACCCCGTCTTTACTAAAAATACAAGAATTAGCTGGGTGTGGTGGCAAGTGCCTATGATCCCAGCTACTTGGGAGGCTGAGGCCGGAGAATCACTTGAACCTGGGTGGCAGAAGTTACAGTGAGCTGAGATTGAACCACTGCACTCCAGCCTGGGCGACAGAGCGAGACTCTGTCTCAAAAATAAATAAATAAATAAATAAATAAATAAATAAATAAATAAAATGAAACTTCAATTCAGACTTCATTTTGAGTCATACCTGTGCAACTCGTTCTCACTTCTGCTTTCTTAAATGTAAAATGAGGATAATATGTGTATGTATTTCATTAACTATTGTGAGATTGAAAAAAAACATGATGCATGTAAATCATTTGAAATACTATTTTGTACATTATAAATGCTTAATAAATGTCAGTCATTACCATTATTCATTAAATAAATTATGTTTCAATGTTTTGGTGTGCATACATAGCATAAAGGTCAAATTCAACATATTGGTTGGGCATGGTTGCTCTCACCTGTAATCCCAGCACTTTGGGAGGCCAAGGTGTGTAGATCACTTGAGGTCAGGAGTTTGACACCAGCCTGGCCAACATGGTGAAACTCTGTCTCTACCAAGAAATACAAAAATTAGCTGGGTGTGGTGGCTCACACCTGTAATGCCAGCTTCTTGCAGGCTGAGGTGGGAGAATCTCTTGAACCCTGGAAGTGGAGGTTGCAGTGAACGTGCCACTGCACTACAGATTGGGCATCACAGAGTGAGACCCTGTCTCAAAAAAAAGAAATCGACATATCATTTTTCTTAAAGATATTGTACATTCTGAACAATATCTGTACAGTGAAATTTAAGGAGATTATTGGAATTTATTTTCATGTGATAAATATAGAAAATTTGGCATCATGGGCTCTTTTAATATGTGGTGGTTTAATTATTTTTGTCCCATACTTATATATATTCAAATTACTGAGAATAATTTAAATAGCTTTCAATTATTTACCTGCATACAGTATATAGCCTACACAACTGTATTATCTGCATACAGTATATAGCCTACACAACTTGATATGGTACCCACTAGCTATCCATTGCTATTTAAATTTAAATTCACTAATAACTATGGTCAAATAGTCATAGGTAGTTAATTTTATTGTATTGAAGAGTGCAGAAAGGTTTTTTTTTGTTTGTTTGATTGTTTTGTTTGTTTGTTTTCAGGAGACAAAATCTTGCTCTGTTTGTTGCCCAGACTGCAGTGGTGTGATCATAGCTTACTGTAACCTTGAATTCCTGGGTTCAAGTGATCCTCTTGCTCAGCCCCCCAGGTAGCTGGGACTACAAATGCATGCTACCCTACTGGGTAATTTTTAATTTTTTTTATAGAGATGAAGTTTCTCTATTTTGCCCAGGTTGCGGCTCCAACTCCTGGACTCAAGTGATCTTTTTGCCTTGGCCTCCCAAAACTCTAGGATTATGGGTGTGAACCACTGCTCTCAGCCTGCAGAAAATTTTATTGGACAGCACTTGTGTAGACAGATCTCATTTTTACTGCTTTTAAAAAGAGTCCAAAGTTTGGAATTAGATGATTTGTCCTCACCTTTTTGCTCCGTTGACTGACTGGTATGTGATCACGAACAGTTTACTTACTGACTTTCCACTTTCTCATCTTTAAAACAGAATTGTAGGGTCAAATAAGACCACTGTACAAAAATATTGTTTGCATACAACCAGAGCTGTTATTAATATTGTTCCTTTACAGAGATTACTCTGCTTTTCAAACATTATCCCCAAAGATCTGCACTTTAAGTCCTTCTCCCTGTAATTGCTTGTTTGAGGTTTTTGCCAATGTCCAAACAGATGAAAACCAGAGTGTGTTCTCAGAGAGGTTTGTCTGATCCCAGTTTCATATCGGGGACTCTAGCTCACAGTCTGTCTTCTCTTTATAAGGAATCACTATCTCTATTACGTTTCTTATTCACTGAAAATGCCATCTACCTCATTTTGCTGTCGGTTTGGATAAACAAAGAACGAAAGATAATTATAATATACTACAACAAGCATAGTTGAAAGATTAAGTGTAAAAATCATGAAATGTATGATAATACTAATATCAACTATTTTTATTCTGATTATCTATGCTACTCATTATGACCAATAGTAAGGATGTTGGAAATGTAATTATATTATGTGATAAATAAATCTGATACATTTCTGTAAATTGAACCAATATTTTAAAAGAAAAAGCTAAATTACGAGTGTTTTATTGCCTTATAAATTTAGAAATGTAATTCATGTTATTGTTTTTGACTATTTCATTAAGAAATAGAGAAAATGTCACTGTTTTCATTATCTGAACTGCAAATGTTTGAAAATAAAACAAATTGGATCAGAGGCACTAATTGAACAGGTATTCAAAACTTATCTGCTAAGAATTGAACCTGAGGCTGGAATTAAAATTATCTATTAAACACAACTTTTGAGGTTATTGTTTCAAGAAGTGAAGTGTCTAGATTGGAGGATAATGAAAATCATGTGTTTAGAAATATGATAACAGTAGGCAACATTCAATTTAACTAATGCTAACTACTTTTTGTAACTAAAGCTTTGAAGAAAAGAATGTGTATATGCATATGTATGTATGTATATATATAATGAAATTATTTTAACAGAAATAAATGCTAAGTACAAGATAATTATTCCTAATAAGACTAATATGCTCCAGTTACAATGGTTATTTTTCACTTTATTTTGTACTTTGTTGTATATTATAATATATACACATACACATATATATGTATTTTATTTTATATATATATATACACACACACACACACACACACTTACTTCACTTTGGTGATGAAATATTTAAAACAGTATAGCCTAGGGCAAGTAGAAGAATCTGCAGATTATACTACTTTAAGTGTCAATTGCAATATTTACTCTGAAGCTCTGAAGCAATATTTAGTTCTGTTCACTTGAGGCCAACAAACAAACCAACCAACACACCCTTTTGTTTTGCCCAGCTATATGTTTCGTTTTAGTTATAAAGAGAGAATTTCACTGATGACTGGGTGAGTAAAATTGACCTTTGTTAATTAAAGATAGAATTTTGAGCTTCCTCACCAGAGGCTATTGCTGTTAGGGAGGATCCCACTTACTATTTCATGTTGTCATTTTACCATCTCAGCTGTAGTAAAGAAGCCTGGCTTGCAACTTCTTGGTTGCCATACATGTTGTCTCCTAAGCTTCTGAATAATCATTAGATTAGTGCAAACTTCTTAAAAGTTTTTTTTTCCTTAAAAGGAAAAAGGACTTTTCTTCAGGGTAGTGAACTGCATTCGAGGAACATAAGTAGTGAGTTTCAGCCAGATTTAGGGAAAGGGCAAAAAAATAAAAATAAAAATAAAAGTACAGTAGGGTGTAAAAATAATCCCTATGGAGTTAGGTTGAGGATGGGGCCTGCTTTCAGAAAAATAAATGATAACATAATATAAAGAAACATAAGAGAAAGTGGGCTGATCTTGGGGAGGTGGTGAGAGCAGGAATAAACCTGTGAGCTTTTTAATTTTAATTTTGTTTTTACTTTTATTATTATTATTATTTTGAGACAGTCTTGCTCTGCCACCCAGGCTGGGGTGCAATGGCACAATCTTAGCTCACTGCAACCTCCGCCTCCTGGGTTCAAGCGATTCTCCTGCCTCAGCCTCCGAAGTAGCTGGGACTACAAGCATGCACCATCATGCCCAGTTAATTTTTGTATTTCTAGTAGAGATGGGGTTTCATCATGTTAGCCAGGAAGTACTCGATCTCTTGACCTTGTGATCTGCCCGCCTCGGCCTCTCAAAGTGCTGGGATTACAGGCATGAGTCACAGTACCTGGCTGAGCTTTTTTATTAATTAAACACCTCAAAATTTAATCAAGTTGATGAATGAATAAACTGTAGTACATCCCAACAATGCAATGTTACTCAGTGATAAAAAGAAATGAGCTATCCGGCCATAACAAGACATGGAGGAAATGTAAATGCATATTAATAACAGAAAAAAAGCCAGTCTAAATAGCCAGTCTGTATGATTTCAACTCTATGACACTATGGGAAAAGCAAAATTAGGGAGAAAATAAAAGGTTCAGAGGTGGGTGGGAGGGCAGAGATAAATAAACAGAGTAAAAATATTTTAGGGCAGTGAAACTTCTCTGAAAGATACTATAATGGTGGACACATCATTATACACCTGTCTAAACTCATAGAATGTACAACAAAAAGAGAACCCTAATGTATATTATAGAGATTGGATAGTAATGAGATGTCAATGTAGTTTAACCAATTGTAACTAATGTACTACTTTGGTGGGGAATGTTGGTAGTGGGGAAGAATATGCATGTGTAGTGGGTAATAACTTTATAAACAGAAGTAGAATTAATGTGAAACATAGAGAGATATTTGATATAAGCAAGGCTTTAGTAAAGAAAATGAAGGAAAGATGTAAAGCAGTGTTCAATCTCTGTACGGTCTCAATTTTGTTGTGAGCCTCAAACTTTTTAAAAAAGAATAGTCTTTAAAAAATTAAGTCCTGTTCTACAATTTTCTTTTTATCGGGTAATAATAATAAAAGATCTTTGACGTTTTATCTTCTTCTTCAGTGCACTCTATAAATCATGGCAAAAGAACATATTTTACTCCTCATATTTGGCTGTTATTGGACTTTAGGAAGAGTTGATTAGTTCTTCAATGTATAGATTGAATATATGCCCATATTTCTTTTACATAAACTTTAAGCTATTTAAATGTAAAACTATGACACAATTAAATATGTGATATAGCTTTAATATTCAGTTAATATTTCATGGAAAGAAAATACATGATACAGCTTTAAACATTCAGTTATCCATATTTCATGTAATAAATACATGATACAGCTTTAAATGTTCAGTTAACAATATTTCATGAAAAGAAAATGGAAAATATTACTTATTTTTTCAAACAAAAATAATTTAGTACAGTAGCATATTCCTTCAAAAACATGGTGCTAAATACAAATTATATGTGTACGTTCATGCTCAATTTATACAGAAAAGACAGAAAAGACATACAGAAAAGACATTACATACAGAAAAGACAAAATTATGTGATCCTTACGTTCTCAATTGTTTGTGTTCAATATGCTGAAAGCTGATAATTAAACACTGTGTACCTTAGTTGTGTAAGTATAAATGATCATGCCGTGTTCTAAATAAAGTGAAGATCTATAATATATTTGACTTTCTTTCAAATAAATGTCAGAGCATGTTCTTTTATTTCTTTTTTGTTTTGTTCTGAATTTTTCTATAAAAGAGTTAAATCAAGCTGATTAAATCATTTCAGTACCACAGGGGGGAACGTTGGAAAAGAGGATTAGCTCATCAGCAAGATAAGTTAGGTCACAGCTTATCCGACCATAATTCAAGAGCTGTGCTCTCCAAGTCTGAAAGTTATGGTCATGTCAAGGGTCAGCACCAAATGTTTTTTATCATAAGTTGGAACTGCTTATTCCTGCAGCTGTCTGAGCTTTAGTTGACTAGTTTCAATTATTCGGGTAATTTTTTTTTTTTTTTAAAGCTCAAGATTGTCTTCAATTTTCTGCCTTCCTTGGTTCATAAATAACTATTAGTTTGTATTAGATATACTTTGATACTTCTATTAAAAAGGAAAGTCCATTTACAATACATGTCTCTGTTGATAACTTTATAAACAGGAGTAGAATTAATGTAAAACATAATGCCACATTTAAAATAAGTAACACTTCATTTTAAAAAGACAGGGGCAAGGCATGGTGGCTCACACCTGTAATCTCAGCACTTTGGGAGGCTGAGGTGGGTAGATCATGAGTTCGAGACCAGCCTGACCAACATGGTGAAACCTCATCTCTACTAAAAATACAAAAATAAGAAAAAAATTAACCGAACGTGGTGGCATGCACCAGTAATCCCAGCTACTCAGGAGGCTGAGGCAGGAGAATCACTTGAACCCAGGAGGCAGAGGTTGCAGTGAGCCAAGATCACACCATTGTACTCCAGTCCCTGGGTGACAGAGCGAGACTCTGTCTCAGAAAAAGAAAGGATGAAAGACAAAAAGCAGTGTTTTTTTTCAAACTGTGATTTTTGATCCATTGGTGGCTAGTAAGTTCAGTTTAGATGGTCTTTGAGAAAAATTTTAAGAATAGAATAGAATAGGAGTAGGTTAATATAGAAAAGAAAATATTTGAGCAATTATGAATCCCACTAATGTGTGTGTGTGTGCGTGCATGCATGTGCACTGTGTTAAGATGTAAATTATTTTTCTTACATTTTTATGATTGACCTTGAACAAAAATGGTTTGTAAGCTACCAGTGTAGAAACAAGAAGATGAGCTTGTCTTGCTGGTTATGAAACTCTGGGAAATTGAAATCTGTAAGACTGTCCCTAATCTGTAAAATGGAGAAAATGCACTCTACCTCACAGGGTTCATGTAAGAATAATATGCAATAATATGTGTTAAAGCTCCTACCATGATTTCAGTCATATATTAGGCACTCAATAAATAGTTCCCTTTATTAGTGACAACATCACCAATGATAAAACTAACTTGGGACATTTCACAACACATTGAATTATATGCCTGGGAATCTTCAGATGTCTTGACGAGATGATGGGTATTCATGGAAAGTTACAAATTGAAAAACTAGACTAGAGCGAGAGATACGCAGTCAGGTAGATCTGTGCTAAGAACACAGTTCTAGAACTGTATTTTGTTCCAGTTATTCCTTACAGTAGCTTCTGGTTGATTAGGAATCTAGTAGTCATTCAACCCATTAGTTATTTCTCCCAAATACCTCTAAAAATGTCATATATCCCTCAAAGGATAATTGGGGTTTGTCTTCAGGCCTTGTCAGATACACACAATCTGATTTCAGTGGCTTCTGGGTAAGATAGAACTACCAAGTTATTGTGAACATATTTCAGTTAGATTATCACCAGACAGGTAATAAGCAACCTATATCCTTGTCATAGTACCGACACAGATAATAGGTTTCAGAAATAAAGTGAGAACCATTTAAAAACCAAACCCCTAATATGTTTTTACCTCTCTAATATCCATCATGTTTATCCAGAGTTTTGCTTATGTTCTCTTTATTTTTACTCATGGGCAAATCCTTTGATGGTGAAAAAGGATGTCTTCTTCATGGTACTGGCAAATATTTGAAACAAATACATGACTTTATGAATGGATGATTGCTTATTATCAATAGAGAAATTATATTGTGAAAGACTCACATTTTTTTCTTTAGTATTTTGTGAAAAGTCCATTTTAAGTATCTTCCCAACAGATTTATAGCTGTCACTACCTAAAGCAGAGAAAGGTGGGATAGGGAAGTGGGTCTTCAAGCATTCACATGTGCACCAACTCACCTAGGGTAGTATTATTCTGACCCAAATACCATCCAGTGGGTGATAGAGCAGTGCCATGTCTGTGGATCCCAAAGAACTCTCCTTCATCTACAACAGTCGTAGGCTGTGTCTAGCTGCTATACTGATATTCCAGAGAATTTGGTTATTCCATGCCTTAAAAATACAATTTTCTATGTAGCCTGTGTGTTCTCTCTCTATTTTCTTAATTTGTTTTCTGTTTGAGATCACTGTAAATAATTAACAAAATATAAAGACAATTTTTTTTTTTCCAGGTCTGAGAATGAATAAAGGTGCCATCACCCCTCCCCGGACTACTTCTCCTGCAAATTCAAGTTCCCCAGAAGTAATCCACCTGAAGGACATTGTCTGTTACCTGTCTCTGCTTGAAAGAGGAAGACCTGAGGATAAGCTTGAGTGTATGTGTTTCTTCATTTTGTTTACTTATCACGGTTGGGGGCAGGAGAAAGGACTGAATATTGATTAACTTAAAATTGTATTAGTACAGTTCTATACTTTTTGTGAAATAAAGTGACCCTGCTTAATAGTAAAAATTTCCTCCTGCTGAGAATCAGACAATTAAAAGATATTAAGATCTATTAATTTCAGGTTCTTATTTATCAAGTTCCATTTATTACTGATTACTTCTTGATTATGTTTGTCATATGACTTTAAAAAACTGTTCCTCAGTTCTTTGGAGTTAACAAGATGTTATTAGAAAGTAGCCTTTGAGTTGTTTTCATAAAGCATTTATTTCTAGTGTGTGAAGAAACCTTCCCATTAGTGAGTAAGAAACTTACCTATAAGTATGCAACCTGCACCTTTTCCCCAGTGGAAATCTCCCTTGCAATCTTCAGCACTAACACTCTTGTTGGCAGAGACACATTATTTCTCAAATGCTAAACCTGAAAGTGTCATTTATAGTATTCAATACTGGATATTATAAATCATTAAGCAATAGCTTTGTTTCTTTTAGGATATGGTGGATAGAGAATTTCTATTCAGTTGAGGGAAAGTAAATTACTGTCTTTAATAAAATATAGTGACTGAGCTCTCTCTGGTGGCTAACTATGCTCATTGCAATATAAGAAAATATTTTTCAAGCATTTACTCTAAACCTGCTCATTTGATCATCTGTTCTATCTCTGAGGCTCTTTGTAAATACAGTCCTGGCAGCTTACTCAGTAATCTGATAAATTTGATTATATAGGATATGGTAAATTTAATGAAGAATGCTTGCTACTAGAATGATAGTGAAGATAATAGATCTAAACTTTAATACTTCTAAAGCAAATATAAATAATCATGCTGTCTCAGAATGATTATTGGGAGGTATTTTTAGTTAAATTTAATAGTAACTTTTTGATAATATTTCTCCTTCCAATAAAAGATTTACTGTAATGTGATTATTTAAGAGTCACACCTGCTTAGGTTATGAATAAACCATATTAATATCATTCTTTAAATATATATTTATTATTCATAAATGTTGAATATTTGCATTTCAAGATTTATTTTGTATTCCTAAGAAGTTACAGAAATCTGTCTCATTCCAAAGTAAATATTAATGTTCAGTGAATTTCTATTGAAGTGACAGCCAGAGAGAAAGTTTGCTCAGGTGTTATCGGGAGCACGTTTGGGATGATTATAAACATATAAAGACAAACATTTTTTCCACATCTGAAAATGAATAAAGGCACCATCCATCCTCCCCAAGATGGTATTTGGTCTTGCAGTTTAACTATTTCTGGGTCAGCTGGATGTATATTGCTTTTAAGGTGGAATTTCTGAGAAGAATGCTTTTGAGTTTTCAGTGTGCATCCTTGAACCCACATAGATTTTGTCCACAGTTGCAGATAGAATGTTAACTCACCGCACTTTTCAAAAAGACATGATGACTCTCGTCCAACTGACCTGCCATTTACTTTTCTTTAGTGTTCTCAACCCCCTTCTCTCTGTTTTTCTCTTTGAGTTTCTCAGCTTTTTTTCAAGCTTACACTAGATGCATTACATTTTCCTTTCTTTAAAACCATTTCTTCAGACCGTTCTTATAGTCATTGTTGCTGTGGCCCAGAATTATCATTATCATTTTCACCAAACTCTTCAAAATACATGATGCTGTAGGTCTGTTTTCTCATATCCTCTAATTTGGTGATTCTTACCACGGCTATACATCAGAATCATCTGAAGTTTGGTTTTCTTTTTCTTTTTTAATGCCAATGCCTGGCCCTTTCCTATGTCAATTAAATAACAATCCATCTTCCTCATCCACTTTCTTAACAATTTACCATATATTTTTACTCTTCTAAATTGCATACGTAAAAATTACTAACATGTATTCTTTTACAGTTACAGATTTTTAAAAACGAATTCTCAGTAAGACTCCAAACATTTGTATTGATGGTTAGTTTAATATGTACTTACTCCAAAAGGGTTACAACTTATTAAGTACAGTATAGACCAAAAGAATGAAAATGAGAAAAAGCAATTATAATTAACACAGAAACACAGGTGAACAAGCACCTAAAATTAACTTTTGCAGGTCAGTGTTGAATTGGATCTTATTTCCAGGTAGCTAAGCAGAAAGAAATACACACACGTTGATTTAGGTTAGAGGTTCTCAAACTTTATCACACATCAGAATCACCAGCAGGACTGGTATATCTGATTCAGCTGACCTGGGGTGGGATCTGAAAATGTGCATTTCTAAAAGTTTCCAGGTGATGCTGATGCTAATGTTCCAGGGACCACATTTTGAGAAGCACTGGCTTATGCAATTCCTCTGTCCAATGAAAACACACATACACAAAGAATTCACCTGAAATAACAGTTGTTTTTCTTGGAGTTGATGAATAGTGACAGTATTTGTTAGGTACTTTTACCTGGGTTATTAGATAAAAGAATTACATGGTTGTCAATGTTTATATAAGTAGTACTTTGTTTCCCCAAATAATATTTTAAAAATCTATTCAGTGCATCCCACCACTTTCCATTGCCTGTCTTTTCTGCCAGGCATTTACAAAATGTTTATTATAAAGCTTATTCCATTAAAAAACAGCAAACAAAAGTTCCCAAATGTTTTACTGATTACAAGAAGTCCTCACTTAACATCCTCAATAGGTTTTTGGAAGCTGTGACTTGAAGTGGAAACATGTATATAACAAAACCATTTTTTTTGCTCATCAATGTTATAACAAAATATCATGGAAGGAAAGGATGTTCTTCGAGAACCCTCTGTACATTGTTTTGCTTGAAGTCACAGTTTCCCAGTATCTAGCAATCATATTGAGTACTTACCATGTAAGTCATGTCTTCATTTCCTTTACGCAATCCTACTTCTCTCTGAGGACCTTCCCCGTCCCAAGGCTCTATCATGTAGAAGGTGTTTGTTACCCTTGGATGTGTGCTTTTGCATGCATGCATACGTGCATGTGTGCCTGTGTGTGTTGGGGTTGTGGGGAATTCCATTTTTATCTCCCCTTGTTGGTACCAAGTACCAACCGCCCCTGTGAATGAACAAGGACGAGGTCTCAGGGCTGATTTGCCCGTCTAACTTCAAGTGCTCCTTCACACTTTATGGAGAGACATCAACCTCTCTTTTACCCTCAAATCCTGTGGCTTTGCCTCCATTTTATTTCAGCCCTTCACTTCTATTACAATACTCCAAGCTTTGTAACTGCCGAGAACTGCTATTATTCTAAAACTAAACTGTCAATTTTACTTTGATCCCAGCCTGTGTTCACTTAGCTTCTCACTCTCCTACTTTTAATTTAATTATTGCATAGTACAGTAATTAAGAACCTTGACTCTTCATTTATAATGACTGAATGCAAACCCTAGGTTGAGAATTAACTGTCTCAGTGATCTGAGTACATTTTTAAAACTTCCTCAGGACTCAATTTTCTCAACTGTAAAATTGGGATGATTAAATAGTCTCTATCCCATAGGATAACTATGAGTATTAGATAAACATATTTTTTCACATATGTCCCTTCACATTTATTACTTCACATAAATGCATGTTAGGCGAAATAAAAGTAAATTAAAACTGTTTTACCCTTGCCCACTTTATTCTCTCTTGAATTTGCCTGCTGACTTTTGGTTGTCCATCCTTTCAAATTTGAACTGATCTCATAATCCTTGATGTCAATTAGTTTTTCACACTTAATTTCAGATATTCAACTTATTTGCTCCTGTACCATACTGAGTGGCAGAGACTTGGTGAAATAAAAATATAATTCTTTGGGTTGTAGGTCTACTCAAAACCTCAGCTGGCCTTCAGTGCTCAGTCCAGTGCTCGGTGTTTCTCTCGTCTAGTTTTCTAGTTAAAAGTTAATCCAGATAATGATTTCTTTTTCCAAACAGCTACCTATTTAATCATCATCTTACTCATTAAGTGTACGTTCTTGCAAATTCCTTTTATGTTACTTAAAACCTTATCAACTAATATACTTTTTTTTCTGTTTCTCTTCTGATTCAGAGTGAAAAAGTCCCTTTGACAATTCCTGATTTCATAATGCATAAAATTGAAACCCTTAACTGGGCATGCATACACTGATCTGACTCCACACTCTGCCAGGCTTGCTTTGACTGTGACCTGCACACATATGCACAAACCATGTCCTGGTCACATGGGTCAATTTTTCTATCAGCAGACAAACCCTGAACTTTTCCACTTTCATCCCTTTGATTACAATGTGCAATTGCTGGGTTTCACCCCCCTGCCTCCCCACAGTGTATATTTGATAGAGTCTAGTCCACATTTGAGGCTTACCCTGCATCATGAATCTCTTGCCATCTCCTAATTGGATTTATTTTGCTCTCTTTTGTACCCTTGCACCTACATCTGTGTGTGTGTGTGTGTGTGTGTTTCAACAGGTAGATGCTCAATAAATGATAGTTAAATGGAAGTGTATTAAAGTCAGTGGATAAAAATAAAGTCAATGAGTGCCTGAAAATATAAAAATAGCATCAACTATTTAAGATATCGAATAATACTAGCTTTATATTTTTGACTTTAAAATACATGATATTCACATTTGAATTTGTGCTTATCAAGTTACTAATGATTCAACAAGAATTTTAAATATTATCTTACATTTCCATAAAATGTATCACTAAAGAGAAAATCAATAGGGAAATATTCAGAAAGTAGATAACTGACATACAGAGACTGAACAGTCACCTACATGTTAAAAGTTACTTCCTCGTGCAGTGTTAACCTTAGAAACAATGAAATTTAATAGTGAAGAGAGCTTAAAGATCACCTAGTCAACTTTCCTATAGTTTGTCAATGAAAAAAAAAAAAATAGAGGGTGGTTATTAATTACACTACCAGTTTATCTAGTTATGACTAAACCCCATAATTTCTGAGCTACTTTATAGGGCTCTTTTTATTTTGAAAAGCTGTCTTTTGTTGTTTTAATCGTTGTTTCTCTTGTGAATAAAAGGAGAAACTATCTCTCCATTATACTGGATGTGAAACACACCTAAGCAGCTGGTAGTTTTCACCTCTGCTTTTAAAGTTTATTAAATCAGTATTGAAATATACAAGAGTGGAAAAAAGTGAATTAAAGAAATTCCAGCTTAAATGCCTTTTATAAATATATTTTACATTTTATATTAATAACATATATCATATCATATCATATCATATAATGATCATATCAACAACATATAATGGCAAGTGCAAAACACCAGAGTATGTATAGTAGGATCTATTCATTATGAAAACAGATAGAAACTTGCAAATCTTTTGGAAGAGAAAAAAATTGGGATATAAAAATTTATCTTGCATAATATACCTTTGCTCTGATCTTTTAACTAAACACATGTGTGGGCATATAATTGTTTCTATATAAAGTGAAATTACATGAGCATAAAAATAGGAAAAATGTGGGTTAAACTAGTTTATAACATTGAAGCAGGTACCCATATTTGGAAGCTGTCATGTTGTCAGAATAATTTTAACATTGGGCTTTTTAAGTTTTTGCAGCCAAATATCTACATATTTATTTTGTTTTTAAAAATAAGATCCTTTTGTTCAGTGATTCCCTTGATCTTCGGGCCTGACTTTACTTTTAAATACTAAGAAATAGTCTTACTATATAATTTGAAAATTCAGTATTAATCATGTCAATATTATTTTTAAATATCATTTTAAAAGGGAAAGATTTTATAGGCTCACCAGGCCAAACAAATTTTATTTTCCATGGAGTTAATAATTGCCTTTTTTCTAACTTAATTATTTTTCTTATTTATTTATTTATTTATTTAGAGACATAGTCTCACTCTGTTTCCCAGGCTAGAGTTCAGTGACACAATCTTGGCTCACTGCAACCTCCGCCTCCTGGGTTCCAGTGATTCTCCTGCCTCAGCCTCCCTAGTAGATGAGATTACAGGTACGTGGCACTATGCCTGGCTAATTTTTGTATTTTAGTAGAGATGGGGTTTCACCATGTTGGTCAGGCTGGTCTCAAACTCCTGACCTCAAATGATCCACCCGCCTCATTTTCTCTATTTCTGTAACTAATCAATTCCCAAATTCTCCACCATAAATTTATGTTCATAAACTTGTGCTCTTCATTTGCTCTTGAATATTTTAATTGATAATCACTTTC
Source organism: Theropithecus gelada (assembly GCF_003255815.1). Classification (NCBI taxonomy): domain Eukaryota; kingdom Metazoa; phylum Chordata; class Mammalia; order Primates; family Cercopithecidae; genus Theropithecus; species Theropithecus gelada. The sequence continues at coordinate 98,089,747 of NC_037670.1, forward strand.
ACCCTTTATTTTAGTTGTTCTCTTTCTTGAACCAATATTATTTGGATGCTGAACATCCAAGACAGAACTCTGAATTATTATTTTTTCTTGTTTTTTTTTTTTTTTCTATTTTCCACCTTCTTTTCTTTCTTCTTATGTTTTTCACTCCATATCTGGGACATCTTTTTTACCTGGTGATGAGATTTTTCCCAATTTTTCTTACATTTAACTTCACAGAGAATCCATTTTATTCTCAGCTTGATCCTTATATGTCCCTATTTGTATTTCATGGACTGAAACTTTCCTTTTAGTTATAAGGTTTCCCCTCCTCCCTGCTTTGTTGGTTTCTTCCAAACTACTTGTGTTGAAAGAACTTTTCTGATGGTAGTACTTGTTTAGATGAGTACCCATACCGATGGTATTGACTTACTGGGGATAAGGAAAGGGACTTATTCTCTCAATATTTGGTATATTCGCTTTCACGTAATTACCTTGTTTTGGTATTGTGTCCTTACACTCAGAATTCCTGAGTACCTTTAGCCCAGAATTCCTTTCATTTTCACTTTTGCAGAACTCAAAGATCTAGTCTTCTGTTGGGGGAGAGAGCTTACATACACCCCAGATAATCCTGTGAAGATTATCTGTTAATTTTCCAACTCACCACCTTTCTAAGCAAATCTATGCTTTGTCACCTCTACCAGCTTAATTTATATTTCTAAGAAGTCTAAGTCAACATATATGTGTACATATTTTCTCCAGCTCCTGAAAAATGTGTTAGTGTTTTCTGCTCTCATATTTTCTTTCTGCTTATAGATTTATTCCGATTTTATCTCTTACTGTCACTATAGTGGCAATTCAATAGAAAACCAAGGTAAATATGTGTGTTCAATACTTCGTGTTTTGCATTACCTAGCTATAATTTTAAATTAGAAAAGTAGACTTATCACTGAAAATTAAAGTCTTAGAATTTCTCTTTCTTCTCCTGGATGAAAGAAAAGTTTTATCCTTGACCTTGACTTGGTAATATTTAGAATACACAGTACTTGGTACTCAATATATGTATGATATTTTTATTATTGTTATTATATTAACTAGAGCTTAAAACTCTTCAAACTTTCTTCCTTGATGAATTAGACAGAATTTATAGACAGCATTAACTCTTGTTAATGTGTTTAGGAATAAATGATTTAAAATATTAGATTCTTCAGGCACTAATGAAATAGGGATTTTTGGATCAACTTTCCTACTGGAATCAACTGGAAAACTGGAACAAATGTATAGTTTTAAAACCTGTTTAAAAGTTTCAGGGAAGTATTAAGGCAACTTGGATTTTTAGGGCAAATTTTCAGGAGAAAGAAGCATGGCTTTTTCCATTGAATTTAAGAAATTAAAGTACAAGTCACTCATATATTTTTCCAGATAACGAGCAGAATGGAAGCCAGATATTAGCAATCAAGTACAGTTATATATGTAAAGTGACTAGAATAACATGTCCAGGTTCAAGTTGGGATTATTACAGGCATTTAAATTTGGCCTAACGTTAGGAAGTGAAACAATGTATTTTGCCACATTAAGAGAATAAAGAAGAAAATCATGAAAGCATTTTATCACATTCCATATGTATTCTATTCATGGTTGAAAACAAAACAACTGTAATAGCAAAAATTCTTAAGTAACAGAAAGTAAAGAACTCAATTAATCAAATAATGTGTATATATAGGAAACTCCCATCAAACTTTAAAAGTGAAATATTGAAGTTTCTCTCATTGATACTGGGAACAAGACAAGAATGGCCACTAATCTTAAGTATAATTCAAATTTGTGTCGGAGATCATTGCCCATGGCAATAAGGCAAGAAAAATACATGGAGTTTAAGAGGATGGGAAAGAGGAAATTGAAATTCATTGTTTGTTACAGACTACCCAGTAATCTACAGATAGATCAAATGCTTGAATTAATAAGTGTGTTTAGCAAGATCTGTGCCTACAAGGTAGAAATAAAAATCACTTGTATTTCTGTATGACACCAACTAATAATAAGTAAATAAAATTTAAGAAATTTTACCATTTATCAAATCAAAATTAGTATATACCTGGGAATACATCTTTAAAAACTATTTAAAAGGTATCTATACTGAACAGTATGAAACATTATTGAGAGAAATTAAAGCTCTAATTAAAGAGGACTATAACACGGTTGCAGATTTCAAGACTCAGCATTTTAAAGATTCTCCCCCAAATAGATCGATAGATTCAGTACAATCACATTAGAAATCCAGCAGTGTTATTTTGGTTAGTTTTTTGTTTTGTTTTGTTTTGTAATAGAAGAAAGAAAAGATTGGCAAATGTTTTCTAAATGTCATATTCAATTCAATTCAAAAGAAGGGATATAGAAGTCAAGATAATGGGTGTCTTTGGGAGAGAAGAAGAAATAATGATGGAGGAGGATGAAAGGAGTTCTGATTTGTTAGTAAGAATTTGATTTCTTGATTTAGAGGTAATAGTTACATTGGTGTGTACACTTTAATAATATATTAAATAATACATTTATCTGTAAGTGTAATATTTCAATAGTAAATTCCTTCTTAAAACCAATGTTAAGTACACACTACCTTTGGGAAAGACATAGAATCAGGTTTGTTTTAACTGGTTGTTTTTAATAAAGCATGTTATTATTTTTAAGCAATATTTAGGAGCACACAGAATCATTGGGAGAGGTACAGAACAAATTCTAGAGGCTGCCCCTTCAGGAACGATGACCAAATGAAGTATAAAATGGGGCTGGGATGGTTTCTTCCAAACACCCGACTCATCCAGAACCCTGGATGTTCTCTCTGAAACCACTGCCCCTCCCATCACCAGAATGGATTCTGTACAGGCTTCTTTTGCTTAGGTCACTAGCATCTGATTGAAAACCTAGGACTGTGCTTCTGTATGGTGGAGCTTGGGTCATGTGCACAGTCTAGCTTCAAGTCAGGCTAGTAAAGAAAAGGTATCCAGAGTTTTCATTTTCTAATGGTCCTCATAAAGTGTGATTTCCAGAAAATAGGAAGAAGTTTCGAACACTGTCATTAATGAATGCTCAATATCTATACATCGTTCCCATGTGTTTCTTTGAGTTCATGTTCCCAGTAAGGTCAACAAATAGGAACAGGGTTTCCACAAATTTGAGCAACGTGAAATGGTCATTTTGCAGTCATTTACTACAGTAAGGGTTAACAGAGTCATAAATGTCCCTCAATCTAAAATATATTTAGGCTTTTCTAGGTATTTGCTTATTCCTGTTAATCCTTCCTCTGAGTAGTCGGTCAAATCTTACCACTTACAAAGATATTTTTTACTATTTGCTGCTGCACTACAATCTCTTGAAATGCTCGGTATGCATAATGTTGTATGTTGCTGTTTCCTTCTGCATTTTATTTATTTATTTATTTATTTATTTTATTTTATTTTATTTTATTTTATTTTATTTTATTTTATTTTATTTTATTTTATTTTATTTTATTTTATTTTTTGAGACAGAGTCTCGCTCTGTCGCCCAGGCTGGAGTGCAGTGGTGCGATGTCGGCTCACTGCAAGCTCCGTCTCCTGGGTTCACGCCATTCTCCTGCCTCAGCCTCCCGAACCGCTGGAACTACAAGCGCCCACCACCACGCCCGGCTAATTTTTTGTATTTTTAGTAGAGACGGGGTTTCACCATGTTAGCCAGGATGGTCTCAATCTCCTGACCTTGTGATCCACCCGCCTCGGCCTCCCAAAGTGCTGGGATTACAGGCGTGATGCATTTCATTTTATTTATTGACTATATGAGAGGGAATCATTACCATGATTTACAAATACAGATATATATGTCTTTTAGCTGACTTAGTATTATCACCCTTAAATCAATAGACAGACATTTGTTTTCTTACACTTTAACATCTTTAACATTTGTTTGCATCTTACAATAAATAGAATATCATAGTTATATGGCTAACTTTTTTTTCTTTTTAGCAATATATAGACCAATTATGTATCTTATTAATAATCATATGTTAGAATTGGTAAAATGCAGTAACCATTAAATACAAAAATAATCACCTACAGATAGACTATCAAGGTCATTATATAATTATGTCTCTTAGTTATCAATGTCTTTATTAATATTATAGACCTCAGAATCAAGATCATTCAGGAAATTATACAAACCCAAGACAAACCCTTACTTCCATTCTTCTGTTTTTACAGCTGTGTCTTTCTTCTCTGTTTATCTCAAAATGGCACCTGTGGCCTCTTCCACAGCCTCCTGGGGATGTGTGAATTATACAAGGGAATCCTCAGGCCCATCAGGGACCTCTGTCATCTGCTTTCCTGAATCCCCTAACAGAGAGCCAATGTTCTCCTTTTCCTTACTTGATTAGTTCAAAGATCAGTTACCCTCTGAAGCTCCACCTCAGGTTTAAACAAATAAACTATGAAAGCCAGGATCATAATGCAATTTTTCTGTGCTGGCTTCTTCCATCAGAAAGAATCCGTTATTTTGCACTCCTCCTCCTTCGCTCATACTGCTTGGGGATCAATCCTAACAATGGCATCTATTTGTATCATGATCTATGGCCTTCAGTTCACTTTTATATCTATAGCCTCCCTTAACTTTCACGGTAAATGTGTGTTATGGTAGAATGATTATTCTCATTTCACAGTTAAAGAAAATAGTTTTTGACCAAGCTCTTGTAATAGTGAATGGTTGATTTCAAATTATACTTGATTTTGAAAATTTCACATTAGTTGTTTTTCCTTATGCACTCTGCTCTTTAATATCCAGGCTTTGAATATTTCAACTTCTTCCCTTTTATTTTTGAGTTGACATTTAATGATCTTGTAATAAAGAGTTTAAACAAATAATAGTACTTTATAGTGTCTTCTAGAAACAAACAAAATTTAATAGACTTTATATGTGCTATCCAGTATTTCTATTAACTAATTAATTCATTTTCAATTAAGTTTGAGAAATAATCCCACAAATTAATTGTTTGGAGCAGGGTAGAAATTTAGTATTTGTTTTCAACACAAACTAAATGTTAATGAATATACTTTAAACTAACATTGATCTTATTTGCCTATAATCTTGTTTTCAACACCTCTTTTATTCTAGTTATGTTTCGCCTTTATGACACGGATGGGAATGGCTTCCTGGACAGCTCGGTAATTTTTTGCTTCAAATTTTCTGTGAAAACTTCAAAGAGTTTCTTCTGAAAAATGCAATGAATAAATGTATAGTTATTACCACAGAAGTCACACTTAATGTAATTTACATCCACTCATATGGCATTTTTATCTTTTGACGTTTTGAAAGAGAGTGATCTGAGGAAACTGCTGGGATTACAGTTGTTCTACTGAATAGTTTTGCTACCACTACATGACTTTTTAAGTTTTTTTTTCCTGCACTGAAGTTAGGTAAAAAAAGAAAGGCCTCAGCCTTGTCTGAACAAAACATAAGATTAAGTTGAAACCATTGATCTAGAATGAAGGAAAAACTATTCATAACATTTGGCATTAAGGAAACTTGCGACTGTAAGTAGAATTTTAAGAATTTGTAAAGTCAATTTAATTATCTCATTATTTTCCCAGTTTTACATGGTATCTTTAGTCCTATATGCTGCTGAAATAGACAAATATATTTACAGATTGCTTTCACAAACTTTGCTTTTTAAATATCTCATCCAATTTAATATTCAATTTACATTCTTACAGTCATAAAAAATAAGAAAATACCATCTTTACATGCTTAACTGAAAGGAAAAATTAAACGTTTATTTTTAATATATGGAAATCATTCCTAGCTTTCAGAGAAATAGAAAGTAGTTTTTTCGTCCTAGTGCACAGATCAGTACCATGCATGAAAGTCCATCTCAGGTTCTGTCCAATAATCTACTTTATGTTTGGTAACATATTTTGCATATTATATTATTTCTTGTTCTATCAAGGAAATATACAAATATTAATAGAATAAGTGTCATATTATGAAAATTTTGAAGTGCACCATTTTTAATATATTTAATATTAGTAAAAAACAAATGTTTTGATATATTTAATAATGACTGAAATAGACATGATCTCTGAAAATGAGTGAGGTTTTCTCATCATCTGATAGACCTCCCTATGGCAGCTAAAATAGACTTTTAAAAGCAAAGCAATGAGGTTGGAAGCCTATTTATGTAACTTTGAGTAGGATAATGGTATATTAGCTTCTCCAGAGAGAGATTAAAATATATAACTCCTACTCTAGGAAATGACCATCACTCTGATTGATGCTGTTACTGTGGGATTTATTATGTTTAAGTCTCAGTAATTTTTCAAATACTGACCAGGCATGGTGGCTCATGCCTGTAATCCCAGCATTTTGGGATGCCAAGGCGGGCGGATCACCTGAGGTCAGGAGTTTGAGACCAGCCTGGCCAACATGGTGAAACCCCATCTCTACTAAAAATCCAACAATTGGCCAGGCGTGGTAGTGGGCACCTGTAATCCCAGCTACTAGGGAGGCTGAGGCAGGAGAATCACTTGAACTTGGGAGGCGGAGGTTGCAGTGAGCCGAGATCGTGCCATTGCACTCCAGCCTGGTCAAAACAGCAAGAGTTCATCTCAAAAAAAAAAAAAAAAAAAATTTTTTTTTCAAATGCTATTATTTTTTAGTGCCCAATGGCCTTCAGTTTCCCAGTGGAAATACCAAGCTACATAATAAATTTGCTCATTTTATGGTGCCATTTCATGACTAAAACTTTTAATTTCTTTTAGATACTTTAATATGTTATTATAGCACTTGTGACTACACTAATGGAAATTATATTTTAATGGAGAGTTGTTTTATTTAATGTTTCTTTTTAAATTAAGTTAAAATGATGATTCTTTACTAGGCTTCAGCCACGGGTTGGCAGTTGATTTGAAAATTTAGTCAAATAGTCCTTTTTTTTGGTCTCTGGCCATTTTTTTGTTAGCATATACAGCAGATTACTAGCAATATTTAGAACTATAGTCCCAATATTAAACAATGAGTTGGAGATAAATATATTTAGTTTTGGTTAAACAAGTCTCTACTTTTTGTAATTAAAGGTCTGGATTTCATTTCTAGGGTTTTCTCCACAATACCTACTGCTCCAATATTTTTCCTTCACTGTCAGGTTTAAATTGTACCTTCTGACATCATGTGTCTTGATAACGTTAAGGTGTGGCAGTTTACCTACTGGGGGCAAAACAGAAAGAAAATGATAATTTGAAAATTGTCACTATTTCTAATAATAATAGTTAAGATTTGTCGATCATTTGCAATATGGCAAACAACAAAATAAATGCATTTTGTATAATAACATGTTTAATCTTTGCAGCAATACTATGAAGGAGGTAAAGTTAGAGTAGCTATTTTGCCAATGAGAAAACTGAGTCCTAGGTGGGCTGGCATACCTAATATCACATGCCTACATAACAGTCCACAAAAAATAGTTTCTGTTCTTAAAAGATATCCAGAAACTTTAACACTTCCAAACCATTAATGCATATGTAAGCAAAGATGGAGTAGGTGAGAGATTAGTCATGCATGTGTGCACACACATGCACACTTTTAACCTATAATTCAAAGGGATTTATGTTTTAAAATTTGTTAATCTGTAATAAATGCATTTATATTTGTATTACTTCTGGGGCAGCCTGTCTTACTTAAGTAACATATTCATAATTATATTTTTTTTTCTGGAGAGAGGGAATACAGCTTTCATTAGTTCCTTGGAACCACGGCTCCCTAAAAGAGAATCTGTCTTATCATATTTCTTCTCTATTCCATGAACATTGACTACATATATTAGATTAGAGATTTGAGTAGACTAATCTTTCACTACTGTACTTTCAAGCTTCATTCTTTAATACTTCTTACATTTTAAATCATACACCACTTTTCAAATTATGTCATGTTTTCACGTAGAATTACAAGCATTTCACAAAGCCATGTTTCATCTTTTCTGTAGATAGACAAAAATTAAAACATTCGATAAATAGGTAGGAAAATGTTTTAATTAATTTAGCCAGGTCGTGTGTATTAACTTGCAATTCTTCAAAGAGTTGATAATTGAGCAGAATAATATGGAAATTCAAACTAAAATTTCATTCTCTCACAAAATAAATGCTACATATACTTGCCCTGCAAACCTTGACCCCAAACACTCTTCTATCAAAAGCAAATTATTCGATACATGACTAGAACAGTCAATATACATTCTCAGTGTATCAAGATAAAAATAGACTTCTCACTTGTCCTCAAATGATTTTTCCACCCTTTCACATCTGTTTTCAAGCCAAAGGTTCAGGGAATTCAGTGTCTTAAAAATCACATGTGACAATATATATCTGCTCCTGCTTTCTTCAGACACTCTCTTTTAGTAGAAGAAAATGTATTTTTTGTACAGTTGTGCCCTCTCCTGGTGAACATTTCTAGACAATGTACAAGATAAATTTATATTTAGGATTCTCTTTTCTTTATATAGTTAATTAGACCTTTAAAAATTATTATGTACATATATATATTCCCATGGAACTCATTTAACTTTTTAAGTTACACATTGAACGAAACAATTCCTGCAAGTGAAAGATTTAAAACTCACTAAGATCTTGTAGTCATATTTTTTATCTCTCTTTCTCTTCCAGGAGCTAGAAAATATCATCAGTCAGATGATGCATGTTGCAGAATACCTTGAGTGGGATGTCACTGAACTTAATCCAGTAGGTATATGAATGATTTCACTATTGGCTAAATTCTGGAGGGCCACTCTCCTTTCCTTCCCCTTCCTCTTTTCCTTCCTTCCTTCCTTCCTTCCTTCCTTCCTTCCTTCCTTCCTTCCTTCCTTCCTTCCTTCCTTCCTTCCTTCTTTCCGTTCCTCCCTCCCTCCCTCCCTCCCTTCTTTCCCTTTCTTTCTTTCTTTCTTTCCCTTTCTTTCTTTCTTTCTCTCTCTCTCTCTTTCTTTCTTTCTTTCTTTCTTTCTTTCTTTCTTTCTTTCTTTCTTTCTTTCTTTCTTTCTTT